>NC_043015.1:39622911-39627911 GCF_006345805.1 Octopus sinensis
TCTATGCTATGATGTACACAATATACAGTACTATATTTATAGTTCTATACTATTACATCTACAGTCTGCAGTACAACACTGTAGTTCTGTTTGTCATATCTGCACACATTTGCAGTGTGTGTGTGAGTGTGTGTATATATATATATATATATACATACACTGTACCTTATTGTGGTTCTATACCATTTACACACTCGCTGTATTCAATGTCCTTTATTTGCTTACCAAGATATATTGGTTTGAATAAATTTTCCTCTGACATTTTACTGAATTAATTAAATTTACTTTGAGGATAACTGTGTTGAAACAACATTGGAATTGGTGAAATAGAAGAAAGGAAGGATGGACCGTAATAAATGATGTGTTTTTTCATGGTTTCTTTTGATTAACTCATTTAGACCCTGGAATATGACTGTTATTACGGATGCATTATCTTCTTTACCAATATTTAGTATCTGTTAAGGCGGCAAGCTGACAGAATTGTTAGCACACTGGGTGAAATGCTTAGTGGTATTTCATCTGCTGCTACGTTCTGAGTTCAAATTCCGCTGAGGTCGACTTTACCTTTCATCCTTTCGGGGTTGATTAAGTAAGTGCCAGTTAAGTACTGGGATCGATATAATCGACTTAATCCATTTGTCTGTCCTTGTTTGTCCTCTCTGTGTGTAGCCCCTTGTGGGTAGTAAAGAAATATATTTTGTCTGTCTTTACATTCTGAGTTCAAATTCCGCCGAGGTCGACTTTGCCTTTCATCCTTTCGGGGTCGATTAAATAAGTACCAGTTAAGTACTGGGGTCAATGTAATCTCTTGTCTCTCCTAGTTTGTCTCCTGAGGGAAATAAAGAAATAAATATTTATTATTTTTCCCTGATGTTTTTCTTTTTTTATGTAAGGAGGAGTGGAGTATAATTCTTTGATCCCTTGAAGACATTCTTTGCAGGATGATGGGATGAATGAGGCTTGCATCTGCAGAAAAATATTGGGGATGGAGTTCTTGAGGACAGCAGTTTTGGTAGGAAGGGCTGGGGGGAGGAGTGAGACACTGAGGGGTGATTAAATGAAAGATGTGTCAGGTAGGTCTAGGGTAGAGAGGGGGAGAGGTGAGAGGTGTGACACAGTGAAGGGTGAGAGGAGGAGTAAAGTCATGAATGGACGAACTGAGAAGTATGACAGAATGAGAGACGTGAGTGCATCAGGTGAATCTGGATAAAGTGAGCTTGGAGTACACTAGCTCAGAGGAACAGAGACCATTGTAGTAGTGACAAAAGAGACAACCAGAGGATAGAACAGCTCTATGAACTTGTATTGGTCTGTGAGTCATTACCAATAAATTGAATGAGTTGATTTAATTTGTGTTTATTGAATATTCAGAAAGTGAAATGGTTAAATAAATATTAGCTCATGGTCATGAGTTCAAATCTTACTGGAGATATCCTTCTGTGGTTGATTAAGGCAATTAACCCTAATTACTACATTATACCTAAGCATATTTTAAAAATCTGAAGATTAAAAATTGTGTTACATACAAAATTAAGAGGAATGACCACTAAAGTGGACACCTAATATGCTAAACATAGACGTCAAATCGCAATTACCTATTTCTTTATTACCCACAAGGGGCTAAACATAGAAGGGACAAACAAAGACAGACATAGGTATTAAGTCGATTAGATCGACCCCAGTACGTAACTGGTACTTAATTTATCGACCCTGAAAGGATGAAAGGCAAAGTCGACCTCAGCGGAATTTGAACTCAGAACGTAACGACAGACGAAATACGGCTATGCATTTCGCCTGGCATGCTAATGTTTCTGCCAGCTCGCCGCCATTACCATGAAGAATGCATTCTCAAGAGAACATATTCTTCATGGTAATGGCGATTTGACGTCTATGTTTAGCATATTAGGTGTCCACTTTAGTGGTCATTCCTCTTAATTTTGTACCTAATCTGTAGGTATCAGTCACCTGTGATGGACTAAATGTGACATAAATTCAGGACTTGTTTTTTTGTATAATAGATTGGTCAGTGTGTGTATGTGTTGGTGCATGTATGTTTGCGTATGTGTGTATCTGTGTGGGTCTGAGTGTATTTGTGTGTCTGTGGCAGGGTTGGATTCACCATTCCTGGAAGAAAAACCTACCAATATTCTCTCCTTTTAGAATTTCATTTAACCAAAATGTCTCTCATCTATAGAGACGGCCATAAATGTCCTCAAACCACCAACACAGTCTCTATGTGGTCACCACATCAGCTAGAAATAACAGCCAAATCTCTCCCCCCTCCCCCAAATAAAAGAAAAGGAAAGCACACATAGGATTATGTAGTCTATAATACAGTATCTATGGGATGGTCATGGTTAGATCGATTAGATCGACCCCAGTGCGTAACTAGTACTTAATTTATCGACCCTGAAAGGATGAAAGGCAAAATTGACCTCGGCGGAATTTGAACTCAAAACGTAACGGCAGACAAAATACCTATTTGATCGTAAGTCTAGTAGAACGGTGAGGATTTTGGGTGAAACAGCAATCACCACCACCGCCACCATAATCATCATCATCGTCATTATCCTCATCATTATTATCGTCAAATATTTTTAATATTACTTGTTTCTATCTCTCTGCAGAAGGTTTTAATAAAAAATTAAAAAAACAAGGACGGACAAACGGACCCCAGTGCGTAACTGGTACTTAATTTACCGACTCCGAAAGGATAAAAGGCAAAGTCGACCTTGGCGGAATTTGAACTCAGAACTTAACGGCAGACGAAATACGTATTTCTTTACTATCCACAAGGGGCTAAAAACAGAGGGGACAAACAAGGACAGACAAACGGATTAAGTCGATTAGATTGACCCCAGTGCGTAACTGGTACTTAATTTATCGATTCCGAAAGGATGAAAGGCAAAGTCGACCTCGGCCGAATTTGAACTCAGAACGTAACGGCAGACGAAATACGGCTACGCATTTCGCCCGGCGTGCTAACATTTCTTATTTCTTTATTGCCCACAAGGGGTTAAACATAGAGGGGACAAACAAGGACAGACAAAGGGATTATGTCGATTATATCGACCCCAGTGCGTAACTGGTGCTTAATTTAACGACCTCGAAAGGATGAAAGACAAAGTCGACCTCGGCGGAATTTGAACTCGGAACGTAACGACAGACGAAGTACGGCTACGCATTTCGCCCGGCGCGCTAACATTTCTGCCAGCTCGCCCCTCCAAAAATAATTAAGCCATCGCTGTTAGCGCACCAGCCTTTCTTAATTGGAAAAGCAGGCAGGAGGTGTGGCCCGGTGGGAGACGACGTTAGAGTTGTCTGTCCTTGTTCGTTCTTATTATCAAAATGGCGTAAGACGGATCTCTTTCTGCCGCGACTTAAACGACTTCCACACATTTTACATGGAGTACTTGTTTATTTAGTTTCACAATGACCGAAAGGAAATTTCGACAAGCTTTACAGAAAGTCGGATGTGCAGCGAAAGTTCGGGCAAACGTGTCTCAGGCCGTCCGAGAGAGCGTCATTTCGGTAAGCAAAAAACTGTTTGTTTCACTCCCCGGAATCGATCCCCCGAGCTTCTCCTTCTCTCCCGACCACGATTCCGCCCTTATTCCCCACCGAAACTAACATACAACTACCCAACGACACTAAATAACGACCGCCTGGGACCACTCTACGTATATTTACAGCTGTCAGTTGTTATTTTACAATATATCCATTAAAAAGAATTAAATGTTTTCTCCTCTCTTTCTCTCTTTTCGCCGGGTTCCTTACTTTCTCTTTTTCCTCCTCTTTTGCTTCGCTAAATCGAAACTTCGCCCAATTCGCAAACCTCTGCCTATTTTAGGCAATTGTTTTCCTCTGTATCTTTCGGTAAATACTTAAAGTTGTTGGATAGGTTCCTTGTCAAAATTCTTTTCTTAATTTATATAATTGGCTTTACCTCGAATATCCACTCCGTCACACTCTCACGTTCCCTACATGTCTTTCTAATCTATCTATCTATCTATCTATCTGTCTTTCTATCTCTGTCTTTCTATCTGTCTGTCTATCTATCTATGTCTGTCTGTCTATCTATCTGTGTCTGTCTATCTATCTATCTGTCTGTCTATCTATCTATCTCTATCTATCTATGTCTATCTATCTATGTCTATCTATCTATGTCTATCTATCTATCTATCTATCTATCTATCTATCTGTCTATGTCTATCTATCTGTCTATCTGTCTATCTATCTATCTGCTTCTATATATATCTGGCTGCTACCTAGCTGTCTGTATGTTTATCTCTCCTGTGTATATGTGTGTGTATATGTACATATATATATATATATATATATATTTATATATTATATATATATGTACATATACACACACATACTTACATACATGGGGAAGGACAGACACTAGTGTCATGTCTCGTATAACTTCCTCCCCCTCAAAAAATTGTTCGTGTTCTAAGAATGGACTGTGTTTCCATAGAACTATATTTAGCAACAGGACTACATACCTGGTAATGATGCTAATCTTACTTAGGTTGGCATTAGTCCACAATTGTGGAGAGCAGAGGAATTGCCAATTGGATTTAGTCGAAGACATAAAAGGCAAACTCGGTATTGGCGGGAGTTGAACCCGTAACCTCGGCCGACCAAATATTGTCAGGCATTTATTCCGTCACCTTACCATTTTGGATTTCCTGTAGATCTGTGTCATTCAGAACTGTCTCTCTAGAACCATTTGTAGCAGTGGTAGAATTGCTTCTGCTAAAATTATCCGCCACTCTAATTTAAAGACAAAACCGACACTTAAAAGTCAAGTGACTTCGGTATTTATAAACCGTCCATGCTGTCACCTCGGTTTAAAAGAAACTCTTTAACTCTGTGACATTGATGTTGCTGCTAGTGATGATGATGATGGGACTTGTTAGTCTCAGATATTTTTACACCTGCCACTTTGGAATCGCTCAACTACAACCATCTGTGTGTGTGTGCGTGTGTGT
>NC_043015.1:39635411-39645411 GCF_006345805.1 Octopus sinensis
TATTTGGCCTCATGACTGGCACAAACTGGTTAGATTCTGGGATCCAGTACCTGACAAGGATTCTGGATTATTTTCCCTGTTTTTTTTTACTTAATTTTTTGAGAGTGGTTGGGTTCATTTTTAGTATTCTTCTTTGTATAGGTAAGTAGGGTAAATCCAAGCTGGTTCCTTTTGAAGCACATGTGAATATTCCATTATTATAATCCGATATGTGGCCTCAGTTGCTGTTCAAAATAAATATTAAAACTGAGAATTATGGAAATATTATTTGCAGAGTTATTGTGTAACAAAACAGGAAAATGGTGTTATCTATTCTCCTTTACACATGTTCCATTTGCTAATAAGAATTACAAAGTTTTACATGTTAGGAAGGCATGTAAGGAATTCCCTATCAGAAACTCCTTACTGCTTTGTGGAGGTGCATGGCTTAGTGGTTAGGGTGTCAGCATCATGATTGTAAGATTGTGGTTTCGATTCCTGGACTGGGCGATGTGTTGTGTTCTTGAGTCAAACATGTCTGTCTAACATGTAAAAATCTGTAATTCCTATTAGCAAACGAAACATGTGTAATGTTGAATAGATTATACAAAAAAAAATTCCAATCTTCTTACACACACTCTCACTCACTCTCCCTAGTTAAGGAGCTTACTTTCCAACCACATGGTTCTAGGTTCAGTCCTACCGCCTGGCACCTTGGGCAAGTCTCTTCTACTATAGTCTTGGGCCAACCAAAGCCGTGAGAGTGAATTCTGTAGATGGAGATTGCAAAAAGCTGTTTAAATAGCATATATTTGTGTATGTGCATGTGTTCATGTCTCCACGTCTTACCATTTGCGCAATGGTTATAAAAACAAGTCTCACCAACATACAAGCCATGTTCCTAATTCTCAGTTTTCTGTGAAAGTATGTTTGACCATGCAAAAGTATTACCTTGCTCGGAAGCAGGTAAGGTGAGGGAACAACAGGAAGGGCATTCACCTGCAAAAATCCTGTTTCAATGAATTCTTGTCTGATCCATGCAAGCATGGAAAAGTGGATGTTAAGTGAGGCAGACAAAAAAATGGTGATCATCATCATCATCATTATTATTATTATTATTATTATTATTATTATTATTGTGTGGTGTGTTTATATGGTAGTAAGCTGGCACAATTGTTAGCATGTTGGCTAAAATGCTCTGTGCATTTTGTCCACCGTTACATTCAAAGTTCAAATTCCATGAGGTCAACTTTGCCTTTCATCCTTTGGGGCGGGGGCAATAAAATAAGTACCACTTGTGTACTGAGGTTGATATAATTGACTTGACCCCTCCCAGCAAATTTCAGGCTTTGTGCCTATAATAGGAAGGATTATTATTGTGTAGCGGATGAAAACTCTTGGCTCTTGAATCACTCTTTCCTGCTAAGTATTAAAATATATATTTATATATATGTATGTATATATATATTTTATTTGTTTCAGTCATTTGACTGCACCCATGCTGGAGCACTGCCTTTAGTCGAACAAATTGGCCTGAGCCGATAGTAGAAGACACTTGCCCAAGGTGCTCCGCAGTGGGACTGAACCCGGAACCATGTGGGTGGTAGGCAAGCTACTTACCACACAGCCTCTCCTTTCAATTCTAGTTTTCCTGTTTGCATCATGAAACCTATATATGTGTATGTGTGTATATATATATATATATACATATATATATATATATATATATATAGTCAATCCAAACATAACAAGCAAGAAAAACACGTGAGGATGTGGAATCAGTACAGTGTTATTGGAGGCTATGTGTGTATATATATATGTGTGCGTGTGTGTGTGTTTATATGTATATTTGTGTGCATGTATGTGCTTGTATATATATATATATGTATATGTATGTATATATATATATATATATGTATATGTATGTATATATATATGTGTATGTATATATGTGTATGTATATATGTGTATGTATATATGTGTATGTATATATATGTATATGTATATATATGTATATGTATATATATTATATGTTATATATATATATGTGTATGTGTAATGTATATATATATATATATGTATATATATATATGTGTATGTATATATGTATGTATATATATGTTTATATATGTATGTATATATGTATGTGTATGTATGTATGTATATGTGTTATATATATGTATATATGTATTATATGTATATATATGTATATATGTTTATATTATATAATATATATATATATATGTATATGTATGTATATATATATGTGTATGTATATATGTGTATGTATATATGTGTATGTATATATGTGTATGTATATATATATGTATATGTATATATATGTATATGTATATATATATATATGTTATATATATAATGTGTATGTGTATATGTATATATATATATATATGTATATATATATATGTGTATGTATATATGTATGTATATATATGTTTATATATGTGTATGTATATATGTATGTGTATGTATGTATGTATATGTGTTATATATATGTATATATGTTTATATATGTATATATATGTATATATGTTTATATATATATATATTATATAGATATATATATATACACACACATACACACACACACAATATATACGTGTGTATATATGTATTGTACATATGTAATGTATGTGTGTTTGTATGAACTTAAGTAGTTGACAATCCTTTTTACTTCAAGTTTCTCTGATGGTCTCAAGTTCAATTTTTAGGTGGGGCCCCGTTTAGGTGTCCTTGTATACGATATAAGGAATGCAGTTGGTTATCGATGGTAAATGAAAAGGATATGAGGATGATTCTTCTGAAATTCCAAGCACTTCATTCCTACCAACACTCCCAGAATGTCAAATATTTCAATATCTTTAGAGTGACTTAATCCTTGTTGCTGTTGATCTTGTTGTTGCTGTTAGATTTAAAGTGAGATAAAATCTTCAATCCATGAAGACATGGAAATTTTTTCAGATGAGATTAGATGAGATAACCGACATGGAAACTTGTAGGAAATCACAGCTAAATCAATTTAGATGTTTGTAGAAGCACATGCAAATCATTGGCTTTGAGGTTAAGCGATTGAAACTGCAGATCACAAGGTGTTGAGTTCAAACCAATGTAGAGGAATGTTACTTTTTCCTTTTGGTAAAAGAGTAAAGATACCCTTCGGTCATGAATGACCATGGAATGCACTTAGAAAGTTCCTCTCTGAGGTGCAAGTCCAGGCAAGATTGTCTATGGAAGACCAGCAGTCGCCCATGCATATCAGCCTCCCCTCTCCGTGTCACCAATGTTGTCCAAGAGAATGGTAAAGGCTGCTGCAGCTTGGCACCTGTGACGTCATAACTCATTTCTACTGCTGAGTCAACTGGAGCAACATGAAAAATAAAGTATCTTGCTTAAGAACACAACACACAACCCGATCTGGGGATTGAACTCACTATCTCATGATTGTGAGCCCGATGCTCTAACCACTGAACCATGTGCCTTCACTATGGTTCCATGGTACCTCTTGGTACCATGCATTTATCTAATTTCCTATGTGGGACTTATTTCTTCAGTGGTTCTCATACTGCAGAGATGTGTAAATTTGCAGCTCTATCCCACCCACGGAAGTTTGTTTTTACTGCTTAACTTTGATCAAGCAAACCGGTTTCAGTTATCATTTAAAAAATACCAAAAAGAAAAAGATAAAAAAAAATTGGAAAAAAAAAGAACCTAATGTTATCTTTTACTTGTTTCTCTCATGTGACCATGCTGGAGCACCATTTTGAAGGGTTCTGATTGAACAGATTGACCCTAATACTTTTTTTTTTTTGAAGGGCTGGTAATTATTTCTGTCAGTCTCTTTTGCTGAACTGTTATGTTACAGGGATATAAACAAACCAATGCCAATTGGCACACAGTGTGGGTGTAGGAAGACTCAGAAAGAAGGGGAAATATATATGTATATATATTAGATAAATGTGTATGTGTAGATAGAAAGATAGATAGATAGATAGATACACACATGTATATAGATATTATATAGACATATATAACCTTAGATTTATGCGCACACACAGCTCCTTTTATCTCTATTTATGTTTTTCCTTATCAACACCAAATCTATCTTCCGACCAATATAACTTTACCAAGCGTTCATATTCTTATCTATTTCTGCAAAATTCTTCACTTATAAGTCATTGTCGTCTTCATATCCAAGTGGAATTGTTACAAGATTATTACATTGGCGTCTGCCGTACTTCAATAGGGCTACCTTCAAAATTCCGCTTGTTGGTTAAAAACTAATTTCTATTTCAAGAGGTATACCTTCATTAAAATTAACAGATATCTACATATTCAAATAATTAACAATTAATACAGCAACAATGAGACCTCTACATGGTTGATTGATCTGCTTGAAATAGCAGTCAGATCTTCTCTAAATCACACTCTAAACACATTGGGCAATGTAGTCTTTTTTTTTTTTTTACTTGTTTCAGTCATTTGACTACGACCATGCTGGGGCACTGCCTTTAGTTGAAAAAATTCTTCAAGACAGTGTTCCAGCATGGCCACAGTCTACTGACTCTTTTACTTGTTTCAGCCATTTGACTGTGGCCATGCTGGAGCACTGCCTTTAATCGAGCAAATCGACCCCAGGACTTATTCTTTGTAAGCCTAGTACTTATTCTATCAGTCTCTTTTTCTGAACCGCTAAGTTATGGGGACGTAAACACACCAGCATTGGTTGTCAAGCGGTGTTGTGGAGACAAACACAGACATACACACATACACACACACATACACACACACATATATATATATGATGGGTTTCTTTCAGTTTCTGTCTACCAAATCCAGTCACAAGGCTTTGGTTGGCCTGAGGCTATAGTAGAAGACACTTGCTCAAGGTGCCACACAGTGGGACTGAACACAGAACCATGTGGTTGGTAAGCAAACTACTTACCAGACAGCTACTCTTGCACCTATGTGCCTGAAATATAAATTATGAAAAAAAAACAGGTTGGTTACTGTTGAATCTCTTCTGATCCTAGTTTTATTGTATTAACCAATCATAGTTAGTAGTTAGTCTACATGGTTAGTATATTGAGCTAATGATGCCTAAGTCGTGAGTTCAAATCCACAATCTGTGTGATGTTATATATTTCAGTTCTGTTAGATGTCAGCAATAAGTATTTGTCTTTGTTACTAGTATATTCTTGTGATTCTTTATGTTCTCCGTTCAAATTCTTCCGAGGATGGATTTTGCCTTTCATCCTTTCAAGACCAATAAAATAAGAACCAGTCATACACTGGGGTCAATGTAATTGACTGGCCTCTTTCTCAAGCTTTAAGGTTTTGTGCCTTTAGTAGAAAGGATTATTATTATTATTAAGGTGGCGAGCTGGTAGAATCGTTAGCACGCCGGGCGAAATGCTTAGCGGTATTCGTCTACCACTACGTTCTGAGTTCAGATTCTGCTATTGTAAGATGGGGGTACTATAACCAATAGTATGGCTACTGTAATATAGGAGTAGTGTGTCACCAGGAGACAATAGTATAACCAATAGTATGGCTACTGTAATATAGGAGTACTGCCATCAGGATACAATGGTAGAGCTGCTTTAAGATATGAGTTTTGTGGTCAGGAACTTTGGTAGTAGTAGTAATAGTAGTAGTGGTAGTAGTGGTAGTGGTAGTAGTGGTAGTAGTGGTAGTAGTAGTAGTGGTAGTAGTAGTAGTAGTAGTAGTAGTGTGATAAAAATCACAAGTGTGTGTGTGTATGTGTGTAGAAACAAAAGTGCCTGAATGACATTTGTTTATCTTTGAGTACTGCTCTTGAAACAGGAACCAAAGATTAATATCAGTTCCAAGTATTATAATAATAATAATAATAATGATGATGATAATCATATGCTGTTGTCAGCCAAGTTGTCTGTTTTACATATATATAGGAGAAAAAAGGGGAGACACACACACACACATACATCCACACATATGTATGTATGTTTTGTCTTAAACTCCTTCCTTTAAGGTTATTAGGGCAGAAGGTACATTCTCTCTCCCCACCACCACACACACACAGACACACTCCCCACCACTTACACCCACTCCTTTTACTAGATTTCCACATGGATCTCTTGACTTTTTTCTGCTGACACCCACCACTTATTGTTGTTATAGTTTTTAGCCCCCACCTTCGACATTACCCCTTTCATTGTCAGAGTCATCATAACTGCCACCACCACCACCATCATCACCACCATCATCATCATCATCACCACCATCACCACCACTACCACCATCTCACCACCACCACCACCAACATCATCACCAATACCACCATCACCAGCACCACCATCATCACCACCACCACCATCATCATCATTACCACCACCATCATCACCAACACCACCATCATAATCACCACCACCACCATCATCACCAGCACCACCATCATCATCACCACCATCAGCATCATCACCACCACCACCACATCATCATCATCACCACCATCATCACCACCACCACCACCATCATCACCACCACCACCACCATCATCACCAACACCACCATCATAATCACCACCGCCATCATCATCACCACCACCACCATCACTATCATCTAACCCCATTTTATCATCATAACCATTACCACTATAATGATGATGATGATCATCATACCAACAGTTTGTTAGACTAGTTGTAGGCATTGTAATTATTGTTGTTGTAAATATTTTCACCAACAGCACCACCACCACCACCACCTCCACATCAAGTCAAGTTATCTTCATCTTCATCATCATCATCATCGTCTGCTTCATCAATATCCTCTGAACAGTCTCATCCTGATCCCTCTCGGCCGTCCCATTTCAAAAGCATCATCATCAACAATACCCTAATGACCAACTTATTAACTCGGGGACCTTAAGATCCCCCTGTGCCCTGTCCAGTATCCCACCACAGCACGTGGGTCTCGGGTTAGCTTCTCTGTGAGACATAATGTAAACATTCACTACACTGCGTTGATTAAACTCTGTATATAACGAGAGAGAGGGAGAGAGAGAGAGAGATGGAGGGAGGTGGTGGAAATAGCTGTATGTGTTTGTAAAGAATTATTAAATGGTCCATAATGAAGTTAGGAATCTAATCTCTGTTGCCAAGGTTACACAGCATTAGTTGTTGTGCCACATTAGACTCTGTTACTTTAGGCTATTTGGTGGTGTTACTTATGCAGTGTTACATTAGCAATATTACGGTGTGCTTGTAAAGGCGGCGAGCTGGCAGAATTGTTAGTGCACTGGGCATTTTGTCAGTCGTTATATTCTGAGTTCAAATTCTGTCTTTTCTTGACCCCTTTTGGGGTCAGTAAAAAAAATATGATCCTTGGTTGTTGAGTCTCATGGAGGCAATACCAAGTGAAGGAGACTCCTGGTGACTCAAGCTAAGTGAAATCGTGGACATGGCCTGTGCCAGTGACTCATAAAAGGGCAGCCATGTTAGTGACATGCAAAGGGCACCTGTGCTGGTGACATGTGAAAGGGCACCTATGCTGATGACCCGTGGAAGACACACAGTACACTCTGTAGAGTGATTGGTGTTAGGAAATGCATCCAGCTGTAGAAACCAAGTCAAAGCAGATGACTGGAGCCTAGAGCTGTTCTCTGGCTTACCAGCTCCAGTCAAACTAACCCATGTCAGCATAAAAAAACAGATGTTAAATGATGATAATGATAAGGAGGAGGATTTGAGAAGCGGAAGAGTATCTAGCCATAGAAAATTTGCTTCAGTGAATGCCCATACAAGCATGGAAAGTGGCCGTTAAATTGAGGACAGCTTTTCGGTGCAGTTATGTATGTTATCTGTCGCTGGTGTATTTGACATTGAGAAATGCATGGATGTCTCTCCCTCACATTTTCTTTTCCCTTTAGAAGCATAGAAGAAACAAAAACCTAAAATTAAACCTTAAGTGATCCAGTTTCAGTTCTTACCAGTGGCCATTCCAATTTCTATTTGTCAGAGTTCTTTTGTCACACATTGTGTGACCTTTTCAATGCCTGCTCTTCCTCTTCAGTGTCTCCTATTCTTTCTGACCTTGTCCTCTTTATTTTATCTTGTCTTTTTGTGGTTTGTATCACTATCTGTTCATGCTTCTGTATCTGCGTGTTTAATACACAGATTGTATCCATGTCTGTCGAAATCAAACTCGGTGACTGGCATCCGTTGCTAGTGGAGCGCTAAGAGTACCATACGAGTGAGATCGTTGCCTGAGCAACAAGCTGGCCTCCGTGCCGATGCCATGTTAAAAACGCCATTCGAGTGTGATCATTACCGCATGACCTTACTAGCACATGTATTGGTGGCATGCAAAACATTTGAGCGAGGTCATTGCCAGTGCCGCTGGACTGGCTCCTTTGCAGGTGGCACGTAAAAAACACCATTTGAGCATGGCCATTGCCAGTACCACCAAACTGAACCTCATGCCGGTGGCACATAAAAGCACCCACTACACTCTCGGAGTGGTTGGCATTAGGAAGGGCATCAAGCTGTAGACATTTTGCCAGATCAGATTGGAGTCTTGTTCGCCAGACCTCAGTCAAATCGTCCAACCCATGCTAGCATGGAAAGCGGACGTTAAATGATGATGATGTCCCTAATTTTTATTTTGCTGTATTCTGTCTTCAGTCAGGTTGTGGGGTACAAATCTCTTCATGGAGTTGGTGTCTGGAGCATAACTTTGGACGGAGTGGTTAGAATTGAAATTTGAACAATTGAAAATCTTCAGTTTTGTACGATAAAAGCCAGGTGTAGTGTGAAGCAGGTCATCGTTGGAAGAGTTTAATCTAAAGTGTTTCACTCAAACATCAAACAGTCATCCATGCAGGAGTGTCACCTACATTCTGTAGCAACATGGGAGCAACTGTGTGTGGAATGCTTATGGCTTATGAATGAATAGAATGAGGACAGTTATTTATAGAAACATGGTTCAAATTCAAGCAGTGGAGAAATACCAAGAAATTACAGGTGACATGTTAACACATTTCTCATGCCCTGGCAGATCAACACAGCTTTCTTGGAATTCTGTAAATTCATTTCTATTATGTGGCCATTTTACCTATATCATCATCATCATCATTGTTTAACAAGTTTCCCATACTGGCATGGGTTGGGCAGTTTGACTGAAGTTGTCAAGTTAGGGGAGTGCATGAACTTCTTGAGTGTGTGTGTGTGTGTGTGTGTAGTGTGATCATCATTATCATCTGTTTATGTCTGTTTACTGTGCTGGCATAGGTTGGACTGATCATCACTGTCCGAGTTTATATTCAAACTCTGTGTTTTCCAAGCCAGATCATAGTGTCGCTGGTTGGACATTTTGTTACCTTTTGGGTTTACCATATTGTCGATGGTTAGAAACCAACAGAGACAGGCACTTGTCATTGATAAGTTGGTCAATGATGCGCAGGCATGAGTCATCCCAAACCGATCTATCCATGACAACCTCCACCTCATGTGTTACATCATAAAGAGGTCTCAAAAGCTTTCAATAGGGTTGACCACAAGTACTTGGAGGCTGTCCTTGCAGTGTCCAGTTTTGGTCCCGTTTTCAGAGGCTGGATAGCTGCAGTGTACAGCGAAATCTCTTTCAGTGGTCAAAGTAAATGGCCACTTATCGGAATTGTTTAGTATTGCATGTTCAGTTCATCAAGAAATGCCCACTCTCGCCTCTTCCGTATGTGCTGGCTCAAGCCATTACCGCAGAAGCTGGACGTTCCGAAGAGCATCTCGTTTGAACTAGGATGCAGAAGATTTGTGTCAGAGTGTGCAATGTCACTGTAATAGTGTTGGACATCAGGTAAATTGAGGTGATTGGCACCACCCTAAGGGACTGTGAAACAGTGACAGGAGCAAAGATTAACCCAGAGAAGTCAGTGAGCCTGCAGCTCAAGGTTGACTTCGCCACTCATCCATTCAAGGTCGATAAAATAAGTACCAGTTGTGCATTGAGGTCAGTGTGATCGACTGGCCCC
>NC_043015.1:39650411-39687911 GCF_006345805.1 Octopus sinensis
TTCCTGCGCAACCGCTGAGCCTGGATGCGCATTCATCCATCCGTCGATGCTCTCGGTGTCGGGGGTTGACCTGCTTTCTCTTCTGCAGGTCTTACGAATAGCAAAGGACCACGTTTCGGACTTCTCCCATCTTGCGAGCTCTGGGACGAAGACCGTTCACTCAACAGCAACAGCGGTAACAACAACATCAACAATACAATGAGCAGTGTTGTTGTCTGTGAAGTGGGGGTCATCTGCTGTACAGTAGCCAAATCTGAAGTTATAATTTTTGGTACTGAAATCCCTTAAGTGGAACCACTTAACCTTAGGTTCTTCAAAATCTCGTTTACTCACCTTGCTACCCCAAACCCTATAACACACACACACACACACACACACTCTCAAGCACTTCTCTGCCTCTTTCTCCATCGACTTCGTTTACTTCCTCCCCCTGTTTTTCCCTCTTCCTTCTCCCCTCCATCTTCATCTTCCACTTCCTCCCTCCTCCATCTCTTCCTCTCTCTGCTTTCCTTTCAACGTTTATTACAACAGCGGTAAACTATTTCCCATTTTCATCAATATTTAATTATTAATTATTTATAACTATTAAATATTTATCTGCTTTGTCTGGCAGCCCATCCCCCGCACTCCCTGCACTCTCTCACCTTTCAAAACTACATCTTCCTGTTATCCAACAAAACCTTTCTCTATTATCACTCTCCTTCTTGTGTGTGTATGTATACACACACATACACACACACTCTTATATAAGTACACACCTTTGGCTATCGTTTTGTCTCTAATCTCTAATGTAATCTCTCTGTTTTATTTACTGCCTCTGTTTGTTTGTGAAGGCATCGGTGCCAAGAATGAACTGTAATGAAGCCAACCAATGCCAGCATGCGAAGAAGACATAGAATGATGATGATGATGATGATGATGATATATAAAAATCATCTTCCAGTGTTTTAAATTTGGGTTTTGTCCCTGTTAACGGGGGTGGTTGGATTTACCTCAATGCTATAGCAACCAAAGGTAGGCAGGTGCAGCCCACTCTAACCTTTGGGTTGGCTGGCTGGTGCCCATTCTCCTTTGCTGTCATGAGGCTTTTTTGGAGCTGGATTTTCTATGGAGAACATGCCCTTTATTAACCCCAACCTCAGTTTCTAGACATGAGTGGTCCCAAGACCAAGGCCTCCTTTGCTATCATGAGGCATTTCTGGATCTGGATTTTCTATGGGGACCATGCCTTTGCTTACCCACAACCTCAGTTTCTAGACATGAGTGGTCCCGAGACCAAGGCCTCTACCACGATTTTTAAGAAGCGTGGTGGAAAACTGGCTCAGGAAGGCAGGGGGATACTACTCCCTGAGACTCCTTTCGGAGTTCCCCTGCTTATGATGAAGATGTATAGAATCCTCATTTAATGTCTGTTTTCAGTGTTGACATAAATGGATGGTTTGACAGAATGTGTTGGGCTTACAGGACTGTACTGAGCTTCAATATCAACTTTTGGCATGGATTCTGTGATTGGATGTCCTTCCGAATGCTTGACACTTTACAGTGTGTGTCACTGGGTGTCACCCTAACCTTAACCCTGCCAAGTGAAGGGGCGGTGGCTTTATGCCAGGTTCTAAGAGGCTAAAAGTATGATAGGCAGACAGACAAGCACAGATGCCTTGCTGTCGAGGAGATACACGACCACCTGCATTATCTGGAGGTGGATGGGAGTTGCTGGGAAGGAGATAAAGATGGTAGGGGTCAGTTGTCAGAGTGAACTGTCAGGATAGAAGAAGGGGAGGTTGCAGGTTCAAACCAGCTGCATGGCACCTTGAGTAAAGTTCTTCTACTACAGCCTCAGGCTGACAAAGAGCATTGTGAGTTGATTTCATAGATGGAAACAGAGAAATTCTTGTAATATATATTAGTGTGTGTGTGTCTGTGTGTCCGTGTGTCCCCTTGTTTTGATATTGTACAGTAGTTATAAGCAAGTGCACGCCATACAAGCCTGTGTTGTTCGCTTCCAATCTTCTGTGAAAACAAGTGCATCATCATCATCGTCATCATCTTCCCCTTCATCATCATCATCATCATCATCATTTAATGTCTGTGTTCCATGGATGGAATGGTACCACAAGAGCCGGCCAGGCCAAAGTCTGCACCAGACTTCTGTGACTGTTTTGGCAGGATTTTGTACAGCTGGATGCTCTTCCGAACACCAACCACTCAGCAGAGTGGACTTTTAACATGGCACAAGCACAGGAAATACTACCGTGCTTGGAAACAAGTGAAGGCTGGCAAGAAGAAGGCCACCTAGCCACAGAAAATCTGCTTCAATACATTCCATGATGGCAATGATGATGATGATGATGTATATTGATATAGAGTTTTAAAAACTCTCTAAAAAGGAAGTAGAGCTTTTGCTTACCCAAACTATGAAACAGGATAGGCAGTGACACCCTTCCTTCCTCCGTTTGCTTTCATTATTCCCTCTCTTTCTTTCTCTTGCACTCTTTCTTTCTCTTGCACTCTTTCTTTCTTTCTTTCTTTTTTTCTTTTTTTCTTTCTTTCCTTCTTTTTTTCTTTCTTTCTTTGTTTCTTTCTCTCTCTCTTGCATGCTCTCTCTCTCTTGAATGCTCTCTCCCTCTCTTTATTCTCTCTCTCTTGCACTCATTCTCTCTCTCTTTCTCTCTCTGGTACTCCCCTCCTCCTCCTTTTACTCTCTCACTGCTCTTTCTCTCTCCTCAGTCACTGCTCTAATTTAGTTAATATTACAACATAAAAATTTACCGCAACTGCAACTGATGCATTCTACCACCAGTAGCAGCAACAGCACCACCACCACCACCACCACGAGCATTCATTCATTGTCCAAGATGCTGTGTTGCCATCTGTCTCCCTCCCTCTCCCTCCATCCCTGCTCTTCTGGAATGATAAACTGTGTCCACCATCCCATCCAATACATCACTTCTCCATCTCTTTCTGTGACTCATCCCTTCAGGAACCCCTCAGAGCCACAACCCTCCAGAACAGCACGCTTCCCTTGTGTCAACCGCAGACCTTCATCTACATATATTTCAAATACCTCAATGCCACCAGTCTGGGAGGGCTCGGAAGGGCCCGCTGGGTTCACACATTAGAAACAGTACCACCACCACCACCAAACCACCACCACCACCACCACCACCACCACCACCACCAAACCACCACCACCACCACCACCACCAAACCACCACCACCACTACCACCACCAAACCACCACCACCACCACCACCAAACCACCACCACCACCACCACCAAACCACCACCACTACCACCACCAAACCACCACCACCACCACCACCACCACCAACACCACCACCACCACCTCTGCTGTTAACACTGAGACCACCATCTCCACTGCCGCCATCACCTTCACCAATCTGCTCCATTGCTGCCATCATCACCATTGCAATTAACAGTAAGAGCACCATCTCTACCACCACCACCACCACCACTAGAGGCCTTATCCTACCTCCACCCTCTCACGGCCACCACCATCACCGATTCCACATACTCCCATTTATGTTACTGCTGCAGTGTTATAATTAATCATTATTATTATAGCGCTATCATCCTCATTATTATTATTATTATTATCATCATCATTTTATTATTATTATCATCATCATTATTATTATTATTATTATTATCATTATTATTATTATTATTGTTGTTGTTATTATGTAAAGTGTTGGCACGTGTCTCTGGACTATTGTAATAATTCAATGAAAAAAACCAACAATAAACCATTGTGTTCTGACATTGTCCAACCAAAGAACAACACCATCCAATCCTAAAACATGCTGCTGTTGCTGTTGTTGCTGCTGCCGCTGCCGCAGCTGTTGGCGTTGCCGTTGTTTTAACTGGGTTTCTGTTTAGTTTTTCCGACTGGTTAGTTTCCAATTTAACCGGATTTATTGGTCAAAGTTTATCTTTTGCTGTTAGAATTTAGACAAGAGTTTCACAGAGAAGCTTTAGAAAGTTTTACCATTATTGTTCCCACTGGAATCTGCTGCCATCGCCCACCACATGTCAGCCTCCTCACATTCCAAGGCTCTGTCCTGCCATTAATGCGTCTTTTATTCTTTTGCTTGTAGGAGTAGGAGTGGCTGTGTGGTAAGTAGCTTGCCTACCAACCACGTGGTTCTGGGTTCAGTCTCGCTACGTGGCACCATGGGCAAGTGTGTTCTACTATAGCCTCGGGCCGACCAAAGCCTTGTGAGTGGATTTGGTAGACGGAAACTGAAAGAAGCCCATCGTATATATGTTTATATATATATGTATGTGTGTGTGTATGTTTGTGTCTGTGTTTGTCCCCCTAGCATCACTTGACAACCAATGCTGGTGTGTTTACGTCCCCGTAAGTTAGCGGTTCAGTAAAAAGAGACTGATAGAATAAGTACTAGGTTTACAAAGAATAAGTCCTGGGGTTGATTTGCTCGACTAAAGGCAGTGCTCCATCATGGCCACAGTCAAATGGCTGAAACGAGTAAAAGAGTCAGTAGACCGTGGCCATGCTGGAACACTGTCTTGAAGAATGTTTTTAGTTGAATGAATCAACATCAGTGTTTATTTATTTATTTTGAAAGCCTGGTACTTATTCCATTGGTCTATTTTGCTGAGTCGCTAAGTTACAGGGACGTAAACACACAAACACCAGTTGTCAAGTGACAGTGGAAGGCAAACATGGATGTCAAGACACACACATCCACATATCATCATCATCATTTAGCATCTGCTTTCCATGTAGGCTTGGGTTGGATGGTTTGTCTGCAACTGGTAAGCCAGAAAGCTGCTCCAAGTTCTAGTCTGATTTGGCATGGTTTCTATGGCTGGACGCCCTTCCTAACACCAGTCCCTCCGAGAATGTGATGGGTGCTTTTATGTGCCACCAGCATGAGTGCCAGTTTTGTGACACTGGCATCATCCATGACTATGATTTCACTTGGCTTGACAGGACTTCTGAAGCACTGCATATCGCTGAAGGTCTCGGTCACTAGTCATTGCCTCTATGGGGCCCAAAGTTCAAAGATCATGCTTCACCACCTCATCCCATGTCTTCCTGGGTCTACCTCTACCACAGGTTCCCTCCACAGTTAGAAACTGGCACTTCTTTACACAGCTGTCCCTGTCCATATGCACCACTTGACCATCCTAGTGCAGTCGTCTCTCCTGCACAGCACATCTTATGCTCAATTTTTCTGTCAAGATGCTTACACTTACGCTCTGTCTTACATGCACACTGACATTGCACATCCAGTGAAGCATACTTCATTTCTTTCAAGCCTTCTCATGTCCTCTGCGATCACAGCCCATGTTTCACTGCTTTGTAGCATGGCTGTTCACACACAGGCATCGTACAATCTGCCTGTCACTCTGAGGGAGAGGTCCTATGTTACTAACAAAGGTAGAAGCTCTCTGAACTTTGCCCAGCCTATTCTTATTCTAGAGCATCCACTCTCAGAGCTTCCACCTCCACTGCTGGCTTGGTCACCTAGATAACGGAAACTATCAACTACTTCTAGGTCCTCCCCACCCCGGGAGGCCAGCCTGAGGCTGTAGTAGAAGACACTTGCTCCAGGTGCTACACTGTGGGGCTGAACCTGGAACCATGTGGTTGGGAAACAAACTTCTTACCGTGCATCAAGCCTGCACCTGTAGCAGTGTTTTACACACACACACACACACACACACAATGTGGATGCAGCTTGGCCAAATGGTCAAGAAGTTTGCTTTGTAATCATGCAGTCTTGGGTTCAGTTTCACTGTGTGGCATCTCGGGCAATGGCTGATGTCACAGATTTGTGTTGACTTGTACCTTGTAAAATTGGAGAGATGGAAACTGTGTGGAAGCCTAGCCAATGGATTGAACCCGGAATTTAAATGTCCAGTCTTGTCACACTGTGGCTGGCTGATACTGTATCTGTGGATTATGTAAATGATATCTGTGTCTGTGGAATATTCAACATATTTCTTTATTACCCACAAGGGGCTAAACATAGAGGGGACAAACAAGGACAGACATAAGTATTAAGTCGATTACATCGACCCCAGTGCGTAACTGGTACTTAATTTATCGACCCCGAAAGGATGAAAGGCAAAGTCAACCTCGGCGGAATTTGAACTCACAACGTAACAACAAGCGAAATACCGTTAAGCATTTCGCCCGGCGTGCTAACGTTTCTGCCAGCTCTCCGCCTTAGTCTGTGGAACCACTTATATGTTAGTTCAATGAGTGAGTAACTCAGTTGATCAAACTGTTGAGCATGGGTCGGATGGTTTGACAAGAGTTGGCAAGCCAGAGGATTTTGCTAAGCTCTGTTGGCTGCTTTGCCTGGTTTCTATGGCTGGATGCCCTTCCTAATGCCGACCACTTTACAGAGTGGCCTTGGTGCTTTTTATGTGGCACCAGCACACCACCAGTGTTACCTAATTTGCAAGACAAAACTCATCAACTGAGTGGGGAGCAGTGTGTGTGTGTCATCATCATCATCATCATCGTCATTGTTTAACGTCCATTTTCCATGCTGGCATGGGTTGGACGGTTTGACTGAGATCTGGAAAGCCAGGAGGCTGCACCAGGCCCCAATCTGATCTGGCAATGTTTCTACAGTTGGATGCCCTTCCTAACGCCAACCACTCCAAGAGTGTAGTGGGTGCTTTTTATGTGCTACTGGCACAGGGGCCAATCAGGTGGGCATGACATTGATCACATTTGGAAAGTGTGGAATGAATGAGTGGTGAGACTCTTTGGGATGTTCCAATCCTTGACATGCAGTGTGGTGCACTGTATACTGCAGGATATGAAGATGCAGTGTGGTGCATTCTATTGCTTCGAGGTTGTGGTATTACATGTGTTTCATTATTTATTTTATTGCTTGCTTGTGTGTGTGTGTTTGTGTGTGTATAGATATGTGTGTGTGTGTGTGTGTTCCTTTCTATGGAAGAGTGTAGGCTCGAAACATTAAGGACTTTTTCACTTCCTGAGCATTATACTAATACATCTGTTTGTTGTCTATGCCACCTGTCTTCGTCTTTTGTTTTTTTGTGAATTCTCCCTATATACATACATATATATATATATATATATATATATATATACATAGATACACTTGGTGGTGGTTGTGATAGATGTTATTGTTGTGGTGGTTGCAATGGTTGTGGTAGTAGCAGCAGTAGTAGTATTGGTAATAGCTATAGTATTAGCAGTAGTGTGTGTGTGTATGCATATATATATATATATATATATATATATATATATACACACGCACACACACATGCACACACACACACACACACATAGATATATTTGACATTTCTATCCAGTTGTTGTTACATCCAATAGTAAAATGGTTGTTTTATGGCTGACAGCCAGATATTGTCTCCACAACAACAATGGTGGTGGCGCTAGTGGTAGCAGTACAAGATGGTGGTGGTGGCGGTGGTGGCGGTGGTGCTGGTGGTGATAAGGAAGGTGCCAGCCTTCTACTGTAAACACCCACCTATTGTTGTGTTGTTATTTGTTAGTAACAAGGAAACAGCAACTAGTAGCTTGCTTACTTAACAGCTTGTGTGTGTATGTGTGTGTGTGTGTATATATGTGTATATGTATATATATATATAGCTTTTTCTATAAACACTGACTGTTCTAGGGTGGAGTTGTTTCATGGACTATTTAGTGAAGTGAAGATGAGAAGGATGGATATATATCATCATCATCATCATCATCATTTATATATATATATATATTCACACATAAGCACTTTTTTGTATTAAAGTATGAGAAGAGAGAGAGAGAGAGAGAGAGAGAGAGAGAGAGAGGTAAATACATGTATACACCCATTTATATCTAGATGTATGCATGTGTGTGTGTGTGTGTGTGTGTGTGTGTGTGATTTATAGTTTAAGTAGGAGGGAGAGAGGTAGACACACCCACACACACAAGCATCCACCTGCCCCCATCTCCACACACACATATATTTATCATCATTTTATGTCCGTTCTTGATGCTGGTATGGGTGGGACACTTTAACAGGATCCAGCATGGAGGGCCACATATGGGAGTCACATTAACTGAGTCTACTTGTGTTATTTGTTTAACCCTGGGTCAACCCTCTTCTTGCTTTCAGGAATGGTGTACCCTTGTCTAAGACTGCAAAGTATGAGTTGAAGGAGATTTAGCTACTATTTCTAGCATTTTGGGAGCCTACATCGAAGCCTCCGCCTTGGCTTGTCTTTCTTCTTGTTACATCTGTAGAAAGGGTTGAATTTGTTGCCCCTGTCTAAAGATTAAATGGCTTATAGAAATAATGGTTAACAATATAGCCGTGTAGCCCCTATTTATGTCACCTGTTACCTCCACACTACCATAGTAACTACATTGTGGCCCCTATCTGTTATCTCACACGTTAGTGATAACACACTGTGACCCCTATTTACGCTACCCCCCACACTACAGTAATAATAGGCACACTGTGTGGGTCCCTATGTATGCTACCCCACACTTTAGTGATAATAGACACATTGTGTCCCCTATTTATGTTACCCCTACTTTAGTGATCCCCTATTTGTGTTACCCCCATTTTACAGTAGAAATAGTCACACTGTGTGGGTCCCTATTTATGTTACCCCACACTTTAGTGATCCCCTATTTATGTTATCCCCACTTTACAGTAGAAATAATCACACCATGTGGGTCCCTATTTATGTTACCTGGTTAATATCCACAGTTCTTAACTGGGAGGAAATTTGGGGGTTTTTCCTGTGGAGGAAATAAATTTTGAGTTGAACAATTTTTATTCTCAGTGGATTTGTTTGACTTTTTTTTTTTGGTGAATGTTGATTCGAAGGCTGTTAAATTAAGATAAGGTCGTTAATGTTATGTTAGACTGCCATTTTTTTTTATTTACCATATTTGGATGGTTGGTTGGGGGTGGGGGGGGGTCATAGAAGGGAAAGTTCTGGAAACACTGAATTAGATTTTCTTTTTGGCATTTCTAAATGAAGTTTGTTGGCCAACTTCAGGGTTCTATCTACTCCTTTACCTTTGACCCATGACCAGTCTATTATTGACCCCACTTTAATTTACTAACCTTGACCCACTGTTTCCATTTTTTTTTTTTTTTTTTTGATAAAAGGGCTTAGCTGTATGGTACAAACATTCACCTAGCACCCATGTGGACCCAGTTTCAATTCCCCTTCGTGACACCTCTATTCCTGTCTTCTATTGTAGCCTCAAGTGGACTGAGATTTTGGGAGTGAAATTCGGTATAATGGAAACTGGAGTGAAACCCGTGATGTTTGTGTGCATGTGTGTGTGTTTATCTATTATTCACGTTATTTCAGAAAGTGACTTAGCCGTTCAGCAAATCGTAGTTTGTAAAGTACCAGACTGAAATAATTATTAGGGTTGGTGGATTAAAGCACCTTTGGAGGTGGTGCTCCAGAATGACCGCAGACCGGTGAGAGAAATTGGTAAAGAATGTAGGTGTGTCAGTTTTAGGACAAATAGATCATGTTGTAAGAGGCAGCCAAAAGGGGTGGGGACAGGAAGGACGTCTGGCCGTTAAACCCTACCTAAGAGTACCTGTTCAACCCATGCCGTCATGAGAAAGTAGACGTAAAACGATAACAATGTGTGTGTGTACGATTTTGTATGTCTATTTTCTAATATTTTTTTTTATTGAGAAATTTCTAAGTACACTTTTGTTGTGGTTGCACCTAATAAAACTACGTCTTTCCTTTGCTCGTGTTGAATCATCAGGTGGTTTCACCTATAAAGGATTAACGAAACCGGTTCTTAATCTGCTTAAAGCAAACAGACATATTTCATTTTTTCCTTACGTAATTGATTGCGCTGGAGTACCTGATGTAAGGGAGGTAACTTCTCTGTTCTTCGTCGACTTTAATCAGGTTTGTTATAACGCAACACCTAGTTGCCTCTCTCTCTCCGTAACGATAACGTTCTAGCACACACGCACACACACACACACTGTGCAATAGATCTTTTCTACTCTAGGCACGAGGCCTGAAATTTTGGGGGAAGGGGACAAGTCGATTACATCGACCCCAGTGCGTAACTGGTACTTAATTTATCGACCCTGAAAGGATGAAAGGCAAAGTGGACCTCAACGGAATTGGAACTCAGAACGTAGCAGCAGACGAAATACCGCCGATTATTTCGCCCGGCGTGCTAACGATTCTGCCAGCTCGCCGCCTCAAACTGTGGCCATTATGGGGCACCACCATGAAGGGTTTTAGTCGAACAACTCTACTCCAGGACTTTTACTATTTTTTTTAAAGCCTAGTGCTTATTCCATTACACTCTTTTGCCAAAATGCTAAGCTGCAGGGGATGTAAACGCACCAACACCGATTGCCAAGTGGTGATGGGGAGACAAACACAGACACAAAGACACACACACACTTGGTGACACTGCCAGTGCTGGTGGCACATAAAAAGAATCCAGTCCACAGTGTAAAGTGACAGGCATTTGGAAGGGTACCCAGCTGTAAAAACCATGCCAAAACAGACCTCGCTTGTGCTGGTGGCACATAAAAAGCATCCAGTCCACAGTGTAAAGTGACAGGCATTTGGAAGGGTACCCAGCTGTAAAAACCATGCCAAAACAGACCTCGCTTGTGCTGGTGGCACATAAAAAGCATCCAGTCCACAGTGTAAAGTGACAGGCATTTGGAAGGGTACCCAGCTGTAAAAACCATGCCAAAACAGACCTCGCTTGTGCTGGTGGCACATAAAAAGCATCCAGTCCACAGTGTAAAGTGACAGGCATTTGAAGGGTACCCAGCTGTAAAAACCATGCCAAAACAGACCTCGCTTGTGCTGGTGGCACATAAAAAGCATCCAGTCCACAGTGTAAAGTGACAGGCATTTGAAGGGTACCCAGCTGTAAAAACCATGCCAAAAAGACCTCGCTTGTGCTGTGGGGCACATAAAAAGCATCCAGTCCACAGTGTAAGTGACAGGACAGGCATTTGGAAGGGTACCCAGCTGTAAAAACCATGCCAAAACAGACCTCGCTTGTGCTGGTGGCACATAAAAAGCATCCAGTCCACAGTGTAAAGTGACAGGCATTTGGAAGGGTACCCAGCTGTAAAAACCATGCCAAAACAGACCTCGCTTGTGCTGGTGCTACATAAAAAAAGGCCCTCGGTCCACTCTGCAAGGTGGTTGGTGTTAGGAAGGGCATCCTGTCAGAAAAACCCTACCAAAAGAGACACAGTAGCCTAGGGTAGTATTTCTACCTGGCTGGCTCCTCTCAACTGTCCTACCCATGTATGTATGGAAGATGAATGTTAAACAATGATGATGATGGTATATACGACAGGCTTCTTTCAGTTTCCATCTACCAAATACACTCACAGAGTTTTGTTCAACCCGAGGCTGTAGTAGAAGACACTTGCCCAAGGTGACACACAGTGGGACTGAACCCAGAACCATGTGGTTGGTAAGCAAGCTACTTACCACACAGCCACACCCACACCTATATATATATATCTATTTCTTTATTGCCCACAAGGGGCTAGACATAGAGGGGACAAACAAGGACAGACAAAGGGATTAAGTCAATTACATCGAGCCCAGTGCGTAACTGGTACTTAATTTATCGACCCCGAAAGGATGAAAGGCAAAGTCGACCTCGGCGGAATTTGAACTCAGAACGTAACGACAGATTAAATACGGCTACGCATTTCGCCCGGCGTGCTAACGTTTCTGCCAGCTCGCCGCCTTATATATATATATACACCTATATATATATATATATATATATATATATATATATATATCTTTTACTTGTTTCAGTCTTTAGACTCTGGCCATGCTGGAGCACTGCCTTCAAGAAAATTTTAGTTGAATGAATTGACACCCCCCACCTATACTTATTTTTTTTTATAACGCTTGGTAATTATTCTATCTGTCTCTTTTTGGCAACATGCTACATCACAGGGACAGAAACACAAACACCATTTGTCAAACTGTGGTGGGGGACAAACACACACACACACAGATATATATATATATATATATGTATATATAATGTAAAATATAGAAGCCATCTTGATGGCTTCTATACTTTACATTATCGAGCGATTACTGTTTACATCTCATTCTGAGATTTAATATGTATATATATTTATATATATACAACAGGCTTCTTTCAGTTTCTGCCTACCAAATCCACTCACAATGGTATGGTTTCTATGGAGTTTATGAAGTAGACAGTGAGATAGCTATGGATTATTCTAAATTGATTATTCTTGGTGAGGTTATTGTTGTTGTTTAACCACAAGTCAACCCTAATTGTACAGATCTTTAATCAAATGTCTCTAGTCATGACTGTCCCATCTTTTACTCCGGCATAGTGTATCTAGGATTACGTTGTCCAGTGTATTCTGTCTTTATTAAGGTAGTAGCATCTGATTGAGAGGAAAATTGGCTGCTGTTTGGAGCAGGTCAAGCAACGAAATAGTCGTTCCCAAATTGGTCTGACATTAGCGAAGATGGCGCCAGAGATGGAAATACGTTTTGAAAGGAAGTAATTTCTGATGAAGCCGAAGACAAGACGTGGTGGTAGTGGTGGGAGTAGATGTATTGTATAAGGAATGGTTTACAAAGGAGGCGGAGGGGTTGAAGGGGTTTATTGCTCTGTTGGTAGGCAGCCAGGTGAGTGGGAAGGCAGTTGAAGGCTACTTGAAGAGAGGTAATCAATGTTTTTACCTGAGGTAACCACAGAACAGATAAACCAGTCTGTTCTGTTTAAAATAACGAGAGATGTGATTTAATTTTCGTTGTTAACAAATGTAATTAGAGCTATAATTTTAATTTCAGATAATTGCTTCTTGACTTCATATCGTCCAGCTGCAGGCATTGCCTTGGGCTAAATGAGCAAAACACTACAACTCTTGTTTGTCCAACACATCTTCTTTAATTATAGAAAACACTGTTTTGCATCAGTTTTTATCTCTTTACTGTCTTTCCTCTTGATTCAATATTGTAGCTGTTGTTGCTTCCGCTTGTGTTTACTGTGTCAATAAGTGTGCATGTGTGCATATGTGTATTCACACACACACACCACACACACACACACACACACACACACATACACACACACACATGAATACGTGTGAGTTTGTGCAATCAAACCAGAAAACAGTCAATATTATGAAAATACAGTTTATTTACATTCAAGGTGAAAATTTCATCATGGCGTAATATACTAATTACTACAAACTTCGTTAGCAATCTTTAATTGAACTTGTAGCAGTCGAATTACTCAACTTGGAAGTACCTGTAAAATATCTAATGATAAGTGTGTGTGTATATGTGTGTGCATATATGTATGTGTATATATATACACACACAAACACGTGTACACACACTTCTTTCTGCCACCTCTCCTCTTTCTTTTCTTTTTTCTGATGGAGGACTAGTGCCCAAATCATTAATGATCCTGTCTTCAAGTGTTATACAAATATCACCTTTTGTTAAAGCTTCTCTCTTGGTTTTTTTTCTTATTTTTACTCATTAATCTCTCTCTCTCTCTCTCTCTCTTTCACTCACACACACACACACACACACACACACACTTGAATTTATGAAACTTCACAAATCATTGAGTTCCTCATTGCCAATAATTATGTAAAGATCAGCCCCAGGGTGTATCAATTTGTGAAGTTTCACCTACCAAGACATTATTATATCACTCTACCTACTGTATTGAGCTCTTTGTTCCTTGTTTACACTAATATGCATACATACAACAATGTATTATATGTGCATATATATATGCACATACCTGCATTCATATGTGTGTATATAGGAACATTGTTCAGGTGGAAATGCTGTGTTCAATAGAAAGCCACAATGTTTAAAAGTCAGTCGTATCACTCAAGTGTTTGTTTATTTTCAGAGTCGTGGACTCACACCTGAGGTAAATACTCTATACTCGCACACAAGACATTTTCTCTATCGGTGTTGTCTCTTGGTTGGCTGTTTATGTGTCTCTTTGTTGCTTCTCGGCTAATGTCAATATATTTGTTTATGGAGAGCGAGAGTGGGGCCGGAGGAGGAGAAAGTGCATGTGTTGGCAAGAAAGTTGAAATGCAAGTTTTGTACACAAACACACACACACACACACATACGTACGTACGTACGTATGTATGTATGTATATATATATATTTATATATATATGTATATGTATGTATGTATGTATATATATATATATATATATATATGTTGTGTGTGCTTGTGTAGAAGTGTTTCTGTGTACCAGTCGTATATATCTGGGGTGTGTGATCCTCAACTTTTTTCTTTTTTTATTTATGCCAAAAGAGAGTCTGTGAATGGTGAAAATTGAATCAAAGCATGAACCGTACTCAGTATTGTGAAAGCCGTGCCATTATTTTGCTGTAAAAGACCAGCTGCTGTTGTTCTTCCAATGTCTGTGTGCATGACTGCTCAGTGGCCTGCATGTCATCATCTTACCATTTCCAGATATTCTATTTTGCAAAAGAAATTCTTGAGAAATAATTTTGAAATGTAATTGAATGAAATGCTAAAGTTTTTATTCTGATGTTAGATTGTTGGAAGTTATAAGCATAAATTCTTTATGTGTGTGTGTGTGTGTCTGTGTGTGAGTGTATATGTGTGAGTGTGTGTGTGTGAGTGTATGTGTGTATGTGTGTGTGTGTGTGTGAGTGTATATGTGTGAGTGTGTGTGTGTGAGTGTATGTGTGTGTGTGTGTTTGAGTGTGTGTGTGTGTGAGTGTGTGTGTGTGTGTGAGTGTGTGTGAGTGTGTGGTGTGTGTGTGTGTGTGTGTGTGTGTGTGGTGTGAGTGTGTGTGTTGTGTGTGTGTGTGAGTGTGTGTGTGTGTGAGTGTGTGTGGTGTGTGTGTGTGAGTGTATGTGTGTGAGTGTGTGTGTGTGGTGTGTGGTGTGTGAGTGTATGAGTGTGTGTGTGTGAGTGCGTGTGTGTGTGTGTGAGTGTGTGTGTGTGTGAGTGTGTGTATATTGTTTTGTGTATATTGTGTGTGTGTGTGTGTGAGTGTGTGTATATTGTTTTTAGATGGTTCCTTTGTTTCTTCAACTTTATATGAATGTCTTTAAATCACTTAATTTTAACCATTCTTGCTTTTTCTTTTACATCCTGTTTGTGACACCAGTGCCACCAGTGCCACTTTATATTTTTCTTCAGATTTTTTTTAGGTTCTATTTTTTTCTATTTTTTCCATTAATTTTTCTTTGGATCTCTTCATTAATTGTGTTTCATAATAATGAAGAATTGGCCTTCACTGTTTTCCAGGATACACACACAGACATTCTCTTTTCCCCAATGAAATACATTGAATTCTTTGGCATGCTATGAAATTTCTTGATGTAATATTATTCCTTTATTCACAGCACCATTCCAAGAATGCAAAGACCTGCTGTCACTTTATTGCTAGAATTATAAAACACAACATTAATTTAATTTGAAATGAGTTAAAAAAATTATGCAAAACGAACAAAACTGTCTCGCTGTTTTGTTGACCTTCCTTTAACTATTCCAAAGCTTTCACCCAATTAGGCAAAGATTTAATTAAATTATCAATGATTGACTGAACCATGTTTGCTCATTCCGCAGTCAATGCTTCTCTTCTCTAATTGATGGAATTTTGGCTGATCTTCCTTGCAGCCTTCTCTTAAAATATTCTTGTGTGTTCTTTTGGAGTAAGACTGGGTATTTGAACAATTCAGTTCAGAGATTCAATTCTGTGAATTCTTTTCCAAACTTGTGATACCTTGCTTGTATGATATGGGGCATTCCATCAACTAAATTGGTAACAGTTCTATATTTAAGAGATGAGGAATTATGTACATTATTTACATATTTGATGGATATTTGTCCTCATCTTGTTTGTTGTTAACACAACGTTTTGGTTGATATAATAATAATAATAATAACAACAACAACATCGAAAAATACCTTAGGAATGAGAACCCAGGTTTGAAATTTCTCCAAGACACCTGATGAAGGCTGGAGGGTATATCAGCCGAAACGTTGTGTTAACAACAAACAAGATGAGGACAAATATTGGTCAAATGTAAATTGATAACATTTAAAAAATATTCCAGTGATTTTCGACAAAACTGAGCTCTGCTCTACTCATCCCCCAAACTACCCTCTCCAATACAATGACCCCCTACTCCTCCATGGTCAGCTGTTCCTTACAAGCAACCTGGATCCTATAGTTCAGTTTTGTTGCCCCCACCCCCACCCCATACATATATTTTCCTTGAATTAAAAACATTATCAGAATTCGATTTTGTCAGACTGTATTGTTGACCACATTATTCCTTGCAACAGAATTCTTTTTGATTTTCTGGCTTTTGAAGGAATCATTATCTTCTTTCTTGCAACTCTTCATATCCAACATGTTTCAATGCCTGTTCTTTCACAATACGGCAACATAGCCATAGAATTTGCTATAGATTTTAATTACAAGTCGATATTTAATAACTTCCTTCTTAATTGTCATCTTTGTCCTGTCACAAACATTCTGCGACCTCCATGACCTCATCTGAACTCAGCAATACCCTTCTTCACACCACCCCTTAACAATGTTATCCATTGTCTGGTGATTAACATCAAAGAGTAAAAGCTTGTGGCTAAGTGGTCAGGGTATTTGGCTCACAACTGTAAGGCCGTGAGTTTGATTTCCAGCAGTGTGTTGTGTCCTTGGGCAAGACACTTTGTTTCATGTTGTTCCAGTCCACTCAGCTGGCTAAAATGAGCTGCACCTGTATTTCAAAGGCTCGGCCTTGTTACAATTAGTGTCATGTTGAATCTCCTTGAGAACTACGTCAAGGGTACCTGTGTCTGTGGAGTACTCAGCCACTTGCATGTTAATTTCACAAGCAGGCTTGTTCCATTGATCGGATCAACTGAAACCCTCTTCATCGTTGTAATTGATGGAGTGCCAGAACATTGAACGTCGGTCCATTCAGCTCTTTTGAGACTTTGGGTTATGGTTTTCTTATTAGTTTTGTTTAGTTGTTAGAGTTGCACCCGAAAATAGGAAAGAAAATGTGTGGGGAGAGGGGACATCATCTGTTATTGAAACCGGAGGAAATTCTTTGTTGGGTGCTTCTGGGACCCTGGCTCTGCATCCAGACTACCTTTTCTTCACATGGCATTAATATATACCAGAGTCTAGGATTTTTGGACAAGCGAGTATGAAGAGTGACACAAGCCTGTACCACCTAAATTCATTGAATGTGTTAGCGTTAGGAAGGGCATCCAGCTGTAGAAACACTGCCAGATCAGACTGGAGCCTGGTGCAGCCATCTGGCTTCCCAGACCCCGGTCGAACCATCCAACCCGTACTAGCACGGAAAACGGGCGTTGAACGATGGTGATGATGATGATGATGATGTGTGTAGGTGTGTATAAATAAACAAACATATTTCAAAAATGTTGCACAGTCATGTTTTTACATTCATGCTATAGTGATTTTTACATGTGCATATATATGTGTACGCACACACACACACACACACACACACACACACACACACATGCACATACAATATCCCAAGTATACATCAGCACACATACATTGTTTCACATGGATGCCTGCTCCATGAATAACTCAAACCTGTTTGAATGTAAGACTTTAATTGAAAGGTGTATAAAAAAGCCATGGAAGAATGCTACAATTGACGTCAAAGCAGGTGAGTAATGAATTAAGCTGGATGAGTGATGGATAAAGGAAATGTGGAAATAAATGTTGGTCGTAAAGAATTTTCTTTATCTAATAAGAAAATATAATAAAAATCTATTAAACTCATATAAATTTATAAAAAATATTGTATTTTAATAAAATTGTGAATTAAAATTGATTTTTTAAAAATGGTTTTAAAAAAAGTGAAGATAAAATGAATCAAAATTGATTTTAAAACAGCTTCAGGTGAAATGAACAAAAATTGAGAAAAGAGAATTGGTGTTAGTAGATCAGGGAACCAAGGAACCAGAACACCAAAATAAAGTAGTAAGGGTTGGGGTTGCTTAAATGGATGTGTAGAGTTACCAGAAGTGACAAGAGCTTTTCAGAAAGGAGTTTACAAAAGTTAAAATGACTGTGAAAACTTCAGTGATTTTATCTGAACAAAAATAACAGCAAAGTTCTTTTCTACTCTAGGCACATGTCCCCAAATTTTGGGGGAAGGGGCCAGTCAATTAGATCGACCCCGAAAGGATGAAAGGCAAAGTCGACCTCGGTGGAATTTGGATTCAGAACGTAAAGATAGATGAAATACTGGTAAGCATTTCACCCAGTGTGCTAACACTTCTGCCAGCTTGCTGCCTTTTATTGTTTATGTGTCTGCAAGGTGGTGAGCTGGTGAAACCTTTAGCAAGCCAGGTGAAATGCTCAGTGGCATTTTGTTCTTTACGTTCTGTGTTCAAATTCTGCTGAGGTCGACTTTGCCCTTCATCTTTTTGCGGTTGTTAAAATAAGTACCAGTTGAACGCTGGGGTTGATTTAATTGACTTTGTGCAAAAATTTGAAACCAAAATGTTATTTGTGTTAAGGCAGTTTGTAGCTGGCTAAAAGCCTTTTTAGTGCATATCAGCAAGAATTTAATAAGCTCTGGCCTGAGGTTTAAGACATTGGAATTTTATAGCTTGAGAAGGATTTTCTTATTTAGGCATGACTGCCAGTGGAACCCAGGTGTGAAACTTGCACGGCAATATGGCTGTATGCAGCTTAGGATGAACAAAATAACTCTGTATGTATAGTAGGCTGTCTTTTCAATTAATCAGATATATTCTGATAAAGCAGCTAAGTGAGGTTGTTGAGTGTTACTGAAGGAATATCTGAGTTGGTAGAACTGTGATTTGAAATTGCTTTTGGTAAGCCTACTGTAGGACTTCGATACAGAGTTGTTGTTTTCTAACAAAATCTTACATTTGAGTGGCTTTTACTTATTCATGGAATGTGTATCTGTGTAAAGGAATGTATGTCGGGGTATGTGGATAGATATATATGTATGTATGTATACATGTGTATGTACAAAAAACTCAAGGCATGAATGTGAAGAACAAGAAAGCTTAAGAAATAAGTCTTGAGGTTGATTTATTTGACTAAAACGGCCGCAGTCAAATTCACGACGGAACCCACTTGCAAAGAATTACCATTCCTGGATATCCATGTAAAAATACGTAATTCCACAACCACAACAGACATTTTACAAACAAACTGATATGCACCTATATTTGAATTTCTACACTTGCCATCCCTTGCATATCAAAAGGAACATCCCATACAGTATGGTAAGACATCTGTATTATAGTGGTTGACCCCAAAATATGTCAAATCTGACTTGATGAACTAAAAGGTTTCCTAACAAAACAGAAATGCCCTTTAGGATTAATAAACAATGGAATTAAAAAGGCGATTGAAACTAATCGTGCAAGTAAGGATACCAAAAGAAAGAACTAATGAACACACGATTCCATTTATCAATATGCACAATCCTGGGGTAGCCAACGTCTTTCATGCCGTTAAATCAAACCTACCTATCCTTCTACAAAGCCCCAAAATGGAAAATTTGATTCATGCAAACCTCTTACGAAATAGTAGATGCCAGCCAAAACATCTCAATAAACAGCTCACAAGGGCAAAGTTCACATCAGTGAATGAATCAGAATTCTCTGTAAAAGATTGTGGAGATAGCAAATATGGAACAATTAACAAGTGCCTACCTGGACCATCTCAACGCCCACTGGAGCAGAAGTGCCCTATAGTTTAAATGAATAAAAGTGCTAATAATAAAAGAATTATCCAAAATCCTGACTGCCTCTCTCTCTCTCTCTCTCTCTCTCTCTCTCTCTCTCTCTCTCTCATATATATATATAAGCGCAGGAGTGGCTGTGTGGTAAGTAGCTTGCTAACCAACCACATGGTTCCGGGTTCAGTCTCACTGCGTGGCATCTTGGGCAAGTGTTGCCTTGTGAGTGGATTTGGTAGACGGAAACTGAAAGAAGCCTGTCGTATGTATGTATATATTATATATGTATGTGTTTGTGTGTCTGTGTTTGTCCCCCTAGCATTGGTTGACAACCGATGCTGGTATGTTTACGTCCCAGTGACTTAGCGGTTCGGCAAAAAGAGACCGATAGAATAAGTACTGGGCTTACAAAAGAATAAGTCCCGGGGTCGAGTTGCTCGATTAAAGGCGGTGCTCCAGCATGGCCGCAGTCACATGACTGAAGCAAGTAAAAAAGAGTAAAAAGAGTATATATATATATATATATATGTATATATATATATATGTATATATATAATGAAAGCACATTATGCACCGGGCTGCAAAATATGAGAATATGGCATGCACAAAACTCTTGACCCATAAGTCACTTTGTAACTTCTGCCAATTTAAAAATAATAATATATATACACATGTATTGAGTTCTCTTTATCATGTTTATACTACTAAACCTATAAATGCCTGTGTGTGTCTATATATTATTTACTTTTCCATTAAGGTAAGATCAATAAAAAAAAGTACCCCAGCCAGTGAGCGATAAATATTATTTAATGTAGGCGGTGCACATATATATGAACACACACACACACACACACACACATATTGGCATGTGGTTGTCACGGTACATTACTTTAGTTGGTAGTGATGGGACATTGATGGAATAAATCAGAGGTTCACAAGCTTTTTGGGCCACTTCCCACCTCATGGCCACATAATACCCCTCAGCGCTCCCATCCCTATTTTTATGTATAAATAAATATTTTATATTTTACTAATTTATATATATACTATGAATCATTTGGGAGGTGCAATGGCCCAGTGGTTAGGGCAGCGGACTCGTGGTTGTAGGATCACGGTTTCGATTCCCAGACCAGGTGTTGTGAGTGTTTAGTGAGCACAAACATCTGAAGCTCCACGAGGCTCCGGCAGGGGGTGGTGGCGATCCCTGCTGTCCTCTTTCGCCACAACTTTCTTACACTCTTTCTTCTGTTGGCCTGCTCGCTAAGCCAGCAGGGTGGCGTCATACTGGGTTAAGAAATCCTGGTGTTTGAAACCCTAACTTACTGAATTGAACCCTGTTCCCCTGTTTACTACTTCTAATCACAACATGAAGAAGAATGTGTTCTTTTATTCTCCATATTTCTCTTCTTATACAAATGGTTCTCTAAATGGTAAACTCCTGTATTGTTATCCAGATTCTTAATAAATTGTATCTTCCAATTGTTACAAATGTTCTTGTAAATGGTAAAACGATACCTGTAATTATTATCAAGATTTCTAAAATGTGTGAAGCATTGAACGCAGCTGATCAATAATCTATTAGCTAACAGTCTTTGAGTAAAAACATACAACCAGTGCCAGCCACCACAGAATCTTCAGTTTGGAGCATTCTTTAGTTGTGTGTGTGAAAGAGAGAATTCTCCTCTATATCTTTTGTATATTGAGATTATAGAAAGGAGCGTGGTGGTGGAGGTGGTGTGATGTCTGGTTTCGGAGTCTATCAATTGGAAACAGACCAAAGTGAATGGAAGAAGCTGACTTGAAATAGGACGAAAGCAGCACCAAATTACCAGTTCCATCTCCCTGTGTCAGTACACCAAACTGATATCAGATTAATGATAATAATCAACCTTTTCAAAGATTTCTTCTTCTTTTTTTGCTTGCTTTCAATGTCTGTTTTTCTAGCATTTTTCTTCTTTTTATTTAATTTTTTTTTTTTTATAATTTTTGTTTTTGTCAGTTTTATTCTTTAATCAATACACTTCTAGACCTAAAGAGACAAGTTCAATTTCTATAATAGCTTAAACTTGTCTTATAGTTATTGTTTCATAGCTAGTTGAGATCTAAAGTGCTGTGAAAAATATTTTTTTTACTGGGTTAAGAAATCCTGGTGTTGTGTGGCCTTTTTTTGTTAGAATATCCAATCTGTTATGTTTCTGTGGTGCCATTATGTTTTGGTTAGACTGTTCTCAGTCTGTGCTTGCTATTGTTTAGAATTTCTATACCACCATTGATTAATATTGAACTCATTATCATTGTGTTTACCTCACTGTTTCTCCTATGAACTTATTATATTGAACTTATGAAAGAACCTCTACTTGGACACTTGACCAATTAAAAACAGCAGTCAAATCTCCCCCAAATCACACTGACTGTGTATTAAAAACAGAAACATCTCTATATATATAAACGGCAAAATGTCTGTCTGTGTGTGTGTGTGTGTCCTTTATACAAATCCACAATATTTCAGTTAGAGGGCTTGCACTTTCTAAGGTTATTCAAAACCGTCCAAGGGTGGTTGTGCACATCTTTACATTTTCCCAGTCACCCTGCAAAGCCATTAAAAAATCAATAGAAGTGACTTTTTTGTGAATTTTCTATCCAAAACTGAATCAAAATGCCCGAAACTTGATACGCCAATTGAATGCCAGCTAGCTGTATGTGGTTGGTTGGTGATTTGGACAGTACTCGCATGTATGTGCGCATGCACGCAGCTGTATATGCATGCACTAGCAGTATGACCCGGCAACGCTGGGTCATAGTGCTAGTTATATATTGTAGTCCTAGGTACTCCTAAAATGCTGATACGGGGTCATGAACGAAACACCTTCTGATCCTAGATTTGATCCGAGATTAAACGACGACTTATACAATAAACTCTTCAGTCTTGTATTTCTTCCTTCAACGCTTCCTGGACTTTCCACAGACTATAGCAAGTTTTATATTCAGATTTAGCAAACATTGGTCAAATGGTGGTGCCAGCTCAAATAATTCTGGCAGTATTGAAGTAATTAAATGTTTGAGTACAGTTTTCTGGAAACAAAAGTTTAAAATGTTTTCCTTTATAATGAAGAAACAAATGTGAAATAAAGAGTCTTGGACAATGTAAACAAACCAGGGATCCTGGATTATGGGCTCCAACATTTATCTTCGGTGTGGGAGGGACTACAAAGACTCTAGGTCCATTGTTTCTTTCCCAGCCGAAATATTATTTAAAATCTATTCAACAAGGGTGATACCCATCACAACAGAATTGAGATCCCCAAACTAAGGTGCCCTGTAAAAAATATTGGTGTGGGTGCTGGTGCCATGTTAAAAGCACTGGTGGTGGTGCTGTGTAAAAAAGCACCCAGCACACTCTGTAAAGGGGTTGGCATTAGGAAGGGAAAACAGACAATAGAACCTGGTGGTTTGGCATTCTGAAGCTTGTTATTGATTTCTGATCAAAAGAATTATCAGAATCCTTGTAGGTGTCTCTTCTGTAGCTTTGGCGATGACTGAGTTCTTCCAAACTGATTTCCCAATGTCACATGACATCAAGATGCTATTTTATTGGCTATGTCCTACGACTGGATTATGGGATGTTATTTGCCTTTCAAGTGTCTGAAGCTGTGTTGTTGCAAGGGTTGTGGTGTAGCCATAGTGAGGTTTCTGTGAAATAGGGTTGCCTTTGTTTGGCCCAAGGTCACTGTTGATCCTGCAGACCTATGATCAAAGACATTCCAACAATGAACCTCATGTCTTTTTCCTTTTTTTTTTAAAGGAAATCCAGTACTGTGTTATCTAATGTATATTTTCTTGCTTTTGTTTAGCCTAAGGTCAACTGTGATTAAGTAAACCTGTGATCAAATATATCCAACCATGACCACCCCACTTTTTTTACGACTGCATTATTCGGTATGTCCTTATTTTCTATGACTGTATGATATAATTTGAAAAATATTTGACTGCTATTTCTAGCTGGTTGAGCAACCATATTGTGGCTCCTTTACTGTGATTGGTCAAGTGTTCCCTTATTGCCATGGTCAGCTTTGTTCAAATTCTGGTCCCTTCCCTAAGTGCATCAGTACCCTACTTTATGCAATTTAACTATAATTAACCTTACTGCATAGGTCACTTAATCAAATAATTAATTTATTTGCATCAAATTACAAACTGTCCTCTTAATCTTTAATCTCCGTTCACTTTTGTGTTTTGGTTTGTTTATTCTTTCTCATTACTTGATTAGTTTCATCAAATTATTTCCTGATTTATATCAGATTTAATTAAATCTCAGAAGCAGAAACCATTTTGTCTCTACTCTCAACCATTGTTATGTTGTTTGATGTTGTTTACAGACCGACTGCGATTGGTGTTTCATTTTGTGAGCCAAGAGCCAATGCAGTAAAAGTGTGCTGTCACTTCTTTTATGTTGACAAACTAAACAGATGTCGCACGGAGACACAATGCCACCGTGTTTGTGTGTCTATAGACCTATACTCTATTGTAGAAGGATACCAGACTATAATTAGAATATTTTAGAGTTCAACAAGAGAAATAACAGGATTGCCAGTGTTTTGTAGTTTTTAGAAACTCACAATTTGTTGATCTGATGAAAATAATAAAATGAATATTTGTTATTTATTATCAGGGTAATCATCACGTGGAGGCACGTGGCTTTGTGGTTAGGGGTGTTGGACTCGTGATCATAAAATTGTGGTTTCGATTCCTGGACCGGGTGACACATTGTGTTCTTGAGCAAAACACTTCACTTCATGTGGCTCCAGTCCACTCAGCTGTGAAAATGTGTTTAGCCTGGAGAGTGATGGGCTCCACCAGGCTTTCTCGCCCTAGATACGCTGCATGTCTGCAACACCTCAACAACCCCCAAGGGGTTAAGGGACTTGTCATTGCCAATCTTCATCATCTCATATATCTCATTAGTGCTCTTGTTAAGTGACAGGTGATATAAAAAGACTCAATTAAGTTAAAAAAAAATACACTTTTCACTATTCAGTCACCACCACCACCACCACCATCATCATCTCTCTTCCCCTCTCTCTCTCTCTATCATCTCTCTCTTCTCCTCTCTCTCTCTCTACTTTACCAACAGAACATCACTCCTCTCTTTTACTCTTTTACTTGTTTGAGTCATTTGACTGCGGCCATGCTGGAGCACCGCCTTTAGTCGAGCAAATCGACCCCGGGACTTATTCTTTTGTAAGCCCAGAACTTATTCTATCGGTCTCTTTTTGCCGAACCGCTAAGTGACGGGGACGTAAACACACCAGCATCGGTTGTCAAGCAATGCTAGGGGGACAAACACAGACACACACACACACACACACATATATATATATATATATATATATATGCATATATACGACAGGCTTCTTTCAGTTTCCGTCTGCCAAATCCACTCACAAGGCTTTGGCCGGCCCGAGGCACAGTGGGTCTGAACCCAGAACCATGTGGTTGGTAAGCAAGCTACTTACCACACAGCCACTCCTGCGCCATATATTATATTTTTAACTCTCCTCTTCTATATCATCATCACCTTCAACTAACTTTTTTAACCACATAATAAATATTACGTTCCTCCTACCTCACATCATGGATGCTTCTCTCTTCCTCTTTTTCTTTCTGTCTTGCTCTTCACCTTATCCTCTTTTTCTTCCTTTTCTTTTTCCTCTCTTTCCCTTCAACTAACCACATGAAGGCATTACAATTACATTCCCCCCCCTACCTCACGCCAAGGACACTTCTCTCTCCCATTTTTCTCTCTCCCTTTTTTTTTTCTCTCTAATCACATGATGGCATTATCAATGGGCTAAGTAACAGAATGATTATAAGATAATGATTTCAAATTTTGGCACAGGGCCAGCTATTGCGGGGGAGAGAGGTAAGTTGATTCCATCCACCCCAGTACTCAACCGGTACTCATTTTATGAACTCTGAAAGGATAACTCAACCTTGGTGGAATCAGAACTCAGAACGGGAAGACAGACAAAATGCTGCTAAGCTCACCACCTTAATAATAATAATAATAATAATAATAATAATAATCAACTGAATTATTATCTTTATTTTTATTATCCATTTCTCAGTTCTTGATAAAAGTTTCAAAAATCTGTAAATCAATATTTCTCCGTGCATCTATTTTTCTCAAAGACATGCTCAGTCAACTGTTGAGGTACTTGCCATGATTGAACTAAGCTTATTATCTCTGTATCACATGTTGATGCCAGAGGTCAGTTTCTCTCTGTAAACCACAGCCTATTGGAATTCTAGTGAAAGTAGGAGCTGGTTTCCAAGAGAGGAACAGAGCTCTCTCGCAGGAATTTAGATAACAGTAATAGTTACATGCCGAAGGTTATTGAAGTTCTGTTGATGAGACAAATATCTATATTGGTATCTGTATTGATTTCCATATGGGTGTCGATACAGTTATCTGTATCAATATCAATAAGATATTTAAGTGTAGTAAACCTTATACTGTGCCTACCTGTTGGTCATTGGTCTTTCCTTATCCAATCCAGAATATCAAAGCTATCATATTCACCGATTCTGAACTCCTGCTATTGAAGTGAGATCTTTATCAAATTATTTCCTTTACGTCCTCATGGCTGACAGTGTTTTTCAGTACTGCCATTTTTAGTAGTACTCTCTACTCTCTCTTTTACTCGTTTCAGTCATTTGACCGCGGCCGTGCTGGAGCACCGCCTTTAATCGAGCAACTCGACCCCGGGACTTATTCTTTTGTAAGCCCAGTACTTATTCTATCGGTCTCTTTTGCCGAACCGCTAAGTTACAGAGGACGTAAACACACCAGCATCGGTTGTCAAGCAATGCTAGGGGGACAAACACAGACACACAAACACACACACACGCATATATATATATATATACATATATACGACGGGCTTCTTTCAGTTTCCGTCTACCAAATCTACTCACAAGGCTTTGGTCGGCCCGAGACTATAGTAGAAGACACTTGCCCAAGGTGCCATGCAGTGGGACTGAACCCGCAACCATGTGGTTGGTAAACAAGCTACTTACCACACAGCCACTACTGCGCCTATAGTAGTTCAAGTTATTCGCATTAAACCTAAACAAGTGGAGGGAGCATAGTGCATTTTCATATTTGAAAGTGTTTGCTTCATTTGAACCGTATTTGTTTATCAACAACTGACCCCATTAGAGGAATCACCAACTTGTGTCTTATATTTCATTATTTGGCCATCTTTGTAATGTAATGACCAATTGTTGTTTTTTTTTTTCTTTTCTGAGTAGCCTCTGGTCAGCTCAGATTCAACAGATCTGTGCATTTATCATCGTAGATAGTCTTGTTGTGACCGTTTGGGCAACATTGTCTGATGTTTGTTTTTGGTTAAGACAGTTAAGGGTAATGACCACTTTTGGTCAAGAATGACCATGGAATTGCATCTAGAATGTTCCCCTCTGAGGTACACCGCCGGGTAAGGTTGTTTGTGGAAGACCAGCAATCTCCCATGCATACCAGGCTCCCCTCTTTACACTGCCACTGATGTTATCCAAGAGAAAGACAAATGCTCATACAGCTTGGCACCAGTGATGTCACAACTCATTCCTACAGCTGAGTTAACTGGGGCAACATGAAAATAAAGTGTCTTGCTCAAGAACACAACACAGCCTGATCCAGGAATTGAACTCACCACATCATGATCATGAGCATGCTGCTCTAACCTAAGCCATGCCCCTTCACTTAAGACAGTTGGGTGTTATTTAAGGGTGCTTTGGCTGCTATTTCTATTATGCAGAGAGACCACACATGTTCTTTCATCATTGGCTCCAGACCTGCCCTAGAGTAGACTCCTGGGTGTTGAGTCTCCACTTCAATTATACTGCCAGCCACCCACCCACACACCCACGACACCTAATCAACATCATTGCTCTATTCTTCCAGTTTCTTTTCATCACCTGCCGATTCCACATCTGTTATCCATCAAACTTGACATTGCCTTCTTCCCCCCCACCCCCGCCACCCCCATCCGGGGCTCCTCATTCCTATTGTCATCCAGTATTCTACATGTTACCGATTCTTGGTTATCAAGTAGGCAAGATGGTGGTGGTGGTAGTGGTGGTGGTGGTGGTGGTGGAGACAGTTAAATTACAGTTGTACATCAAAAAGATGAGCTCAGAGGATGGAGAGGCTGTGTGGGTGGAAGGAGGGAGGGCGTTCTATTTTGGTCTGTGAAAGAAGTGTATGTGTGTGGTGGTGGGGGAGGGGGCTCGGAGGGTACCCCAACCCCCACTCACCCACCTCACCTCTTACAGCTCTGCATGACTGTTTGAGATGGAAGCAGTTGAAAATGAAAACCATCTGTAAAATAAAATTGAAACTTTTTTTGTGATATGTATCTGTAGACATGTATAAGTGTACCTTAACACAAGCACATTCACTTATCTATATATATATATATATATATATATATATATATTTACTTATTTTTTAATTTTATTTAGTTTCAGCTCACAAGCTGTGGCCATGCTGGGGCACCACCATTTTTATATATATATTTATATATATATATATATCTATATATATATATACATACATACATACATACATACATACATACATACATACATACATACATACATATATATACATACAAGATAAGAAAATGGAGAAATACATCTAAATCAAATATCAATTATCAGATAGGGTTGCATTTACAACCCCTATCTCAATTTGTATATATATATATATCAATATATATATATATTTATATATATATATATATATGTATACGTATATAGAAATATATATGTGTGTGTGTGTGTATGTGTATACGTATATAGAAATATATATGTGTGTGTATGTGTATACATATATAGAAATATATGTGTGTGTGTGTGTGTGTTTGTGTGTGTGTATACATATATAGAAATATATATGTATGTGTTTGTGTATATATGTATACATATATAGAAATGTGTGTGTGTATGTATACATATATAGAAATATATATATCTGTGTGTATGTGTATAGGTAATGTATGTCTGTATGTATGTATTATATGTATGTATGGTCCAAATAATAATGATAAGACAAAAAAATTCTTCAACGCATCTTTAATGATTTCTTGATAGAAACTCTGTTTGTAAACTCTGCCAGTTTACGCAAATATTTGAAGTGAAAATTTACATAATGTTTGCAGTTTTAGACATTGTAGTAGCACTTCATCAGACTTACATCAAAGATGCACTTTCACATGGTGCATCTTCCAGACATTGTTTTTCTTTTTCTTCTTCTTCGTCGTTGTATCCGACCCCTCATACTCTCTGTACTAATTGTTCATCCCTAACCACACTTCCATTTTTTGTTTCCTCCCGATATAACTAACCAACACATACAAAAAAAAATGCTGCAGTTTTGACTTGAGCTCGCTCATGACCAAATGGCTATGTCCATCTTGTCCACCACTTAATCTTCGCAAACACCACACTTTATTTTGTATTCCATACCTTTGTGGTATTACCAGACACTATTAAATTACACTCTATTACCGTACACTACACACTACTGTATTACTCTACTATCTTACTTCATACCACTCTACTATAAGCTCCATTGTGTTCTTCAAATACATTGAAATAGTAACTTTTGTACTACCCAGTATCACCACCATCACCACCACCACCACCATATTACCACTGCTACCATCTCTACTATCGCTCCCCCCACCCCCACCACCATCGCCACCATCTTAGAACAGAATGTCATTAGTCGGTCGCAAACATCGCATTAAACATTTATGTTTTTATTCAGCCGATTTCATCAAACAAGGTGAATGTTCTAGAAATTTTCTGATAAACAACTGACTGTGCCTATCAATTGAACCCATACCGGTTCGTTGGTTATCTCGGCATTCAAGCAGATTCCTTGATGTCACTTCTCCTTGCCTTGTCCAAGCTAGACTTAGCTCCTAGCAACGCTGCTTCTCTGCTGCCTCGGCTCTCTGGCTTTTTAATGACGACACCAATTATTCTGGCTGACTTGCAGTAAAGTGTAAGGGTCAACTGCTGTGAGAAGATCAGCGGAATGGTAAATAGGAGATTCTGTTAGACTTATCTCCTCCATCAGTTCCACTTTCTCAGAATCTGCATGGAATGTGTCCTTGGTCTATAATTAGGTCTTCACACAGAAACAAGAAAAAAAATGCAGAAAAAAAAAACAAAATGACAAAATAACATCAACAAACTTAATTGATTAGCAACTGATATATACATGGGGTTTGTATGTTTGTTTATTTGCATGTGTGTGTATATGTATTTGCTATGTGTATTTGTGTGTGTGTATTATGTTGTGTGCGTGTGTATATCTTGTCTATTTATTTCCATGAAATGTCATTTCCCAGATGCATTTCTTTCTTCGACAACTCCATCATTCCTTTTTTATCGATTCGTTTCTCCGCATCACTATTCTCCCCATTCCTCTCTAACGCTTCACCGCATGTGTTGACAGCACATGTGGATGATACATGGCGATAAATGGCAACTGTACATTATAATACATGTTGATGATATATGTTTATACGACACTTTGACAAAACATCACATGTTGATGGCACGTTAATACCACATGCAGCCGACATGTTGATAAATGTCGATGACATATTGAGTACAAACATTTGCCACATGTTTCAATGACACGTCACCAATCCACATTTACTACATTCGCTGCTATTGTCATGCGTTAATGACACATGATGAACCCAAAGATTCTATTTCCAAATTCTCTTCTTCTCTCTTTGACTTATTTATATGTCTTTACCAAAAGTACACTCCTTCAAGGAACTTCAGTTTTTTCCTTTTCTTTTTTTTCTAAATGGTAAACTCTGCTCTCTTCTTCCAGCACCGAAACAGGACCCACACTTGGTTTCAAATTTAACCGAGAAAGAAAAAAAATAAAATTAGAAATTAGAAGCAAAAAAAAAGAAAGAAACCAAGGGGATATCGGAATTGGGTGTTGGTTGTTCTTGCTGCTTACTTTAGCAATTTCTGAGACGGTCTGTCTGAGAACAGAGTTCCTCTTGATTTATCATAAAATGGGGGGAAATAGAAAAACAGAAAAATTGTGTCTTTAGATAGTTATAACAATAGGGGTGATGGTGGTGGTTGTGGTGGTGGTGAAACTGCTACCATTTTGTTTGTCAATATCAAAAACAATGTTGGTGGTGCTTTCATTTACTTTGCTTTCTACCAATTCTGTAGATTGTCTGGTCTGAATGACAGGGGAACGTATCCAGGTCACCATCAACATCCCTTTTTCCATGCTAGCATGGTACTAAGCCTAGTACTTATTCTATCGGTTCCTTTTGCCGAACCGCTAAGTTACAGGGACCTAAACACACCAGCATTGGTTGTCAAGCGATGTTGGGGGGGGGGTACAAACACAGACACACAAACATATACATACACATTCATACATATATATATATATACATGTATACGACGGGCTTCTTTCAGTTTCCGTCTACCAAATCCACTCACAAGGCTTTGGTTGGCCCGAGGCTATAGTAGAAGACACTTGCCCAAGGTGCCACGCAGTGGGACTGAACCCAGAACCATGTGGCTCATAAGCAAGCTACTTGCCACACAACCACGCCTACGTTAAACTATTAAGATGATGATGATGATGAATCTCTGGTAACTTATTCTGGACAATTAAGTGAACTGAATCTGAAAAAATAAGATCTAAGTACCTACAGTACCATTAGTGGATTTGAACTCACAACTAACCTACCTGTGGCCCATTCCATTATTCTCTCAGTCATTTATGACATTATTTCATTTACATCATAACTTCTGTTTTTGATAAAAGCAATCTGTTTGATATTTGGAATAGGTGTGGTTCTTGTTAAAGTTGTATGTTTACCACAGATCTTGTGGTCAGGAATTGTACACATTTATACCACAAACAATCTTATATGTTTGGTCAATGTCCTGTCTGTGGCTATCCCTTATTTATTGAGGGATGTGATGCCTTAAGATTTAGAGCTTTTAGAAATAAAGTCTCTAATTTAATGACTATTCAGTTTTTGCTGATGGAAGTTTGGAGGTTTCGGTAAATTTTTTGAGTAACACCTGCACGATTTTCACTAAGAAAAAAAAACACAGATTTTTTTGTGTGGAATTGAGTACCCTGACCTCCTAATATGCTGCAAATCCCTTATTTTGCTTCAGAAAAAGGGAGAAGGGACGACGGGGGTTCCCCCCATCCTTTTCCGAACAAAGATAAGGGATTTGCAGCATTAATATGCTGCAAAGGTTAGGGTACTTGATGCCACACAAAAAAAAATCTGAGTTTTTTTTTCTTAGTGAAAATCTTGTGGGTGTTACTCAAAATATTTACCATGCTTTCTCCTTCATTAACGCCCTTCCTCCTGGTTCCCTAAACAACATCTTTACCGACAAAATTGAATCCTGTCCAGTTGTTGGTAGGTGTTAGGATGTATTTAGGATGGACCTTACCTCCACATTTTACTAATGTACTGCTTGGTGGACTGTGCTAATTGCAGGAAATATACAGTGCATCACTGATAAAGTGACAGAAATAAACATGTTTGACTAATTAAACCGACATCTTAACGAGTGGGTTAATTATGCTTGTGAACTCCATTTCCACAATAGTCCCAGTGTTTAGTATTTTTGGCTTTACATAATTTGCGCATTTAGCAAACAAACTCTAGAATTTCCTAAAACATTGGCTCTTCATAAAGAATCTCTATTATGGCATTTGTCTCTCTATTTATATTTTATTGACAGACATGGTCGTCAAAATAGTTCAAGTCTGTAATAACCAATGATAGCTCTCTCTCTAATACTCTCCTCCTTTGTCTCTCTGTCTCTATCTAATACTCTCTCTCTCTATCTAATACTCTCTCTAATACACTCTCCCCTCTCTCTAATATGCTCTTTCCACTGTCTCATACTTTCTGTCTGTCTCCGGTAACAACCTCCTCTCTCTTTGTCCATGGTAGCTCTCCCCCCTCTTTCTCCATCTCTGATAACTTCTCTCTCCTCTCTCTCCTCCCCTTGCGACTCTCCCTCTCTTGTTACTGTTCCTTTCTTTCTATACATTGAATCTCTCCTTAAATCTTTTGTCATTCTCTCCCCACCTCTATGTCCTCAAGAAATCTAAAGGGTCTTCTTGAGCCTATGTTCAACCTCTAACCCCTTTAAAACATGCTGGGTTCAGTTTATCACTGGCAGTGGCTTTGGCGAGGGTGGCTTTGTGTCACTCAGCTGTCCTTACAACCTTAGAATGTGTCAACATATCAGACATATCCATATCCTCAAGGTAACGCGTCTGAAAAGGGAACTTGAGAAGTATGGGTGAATGTTGCACGAGTGTGAGGAGGGGAAAATAATGATGGACAGCAATAAAGGCCGAGGAGGTCATGGGGAAAAATAAGTGATCGTTAACTGTTTAATATCATTGCTTAATTATGAATTATCTGTAAGTGTATTGGTTCATTATAATGGTTGTCTCTAATATCATTGGTTAATTATAAAAAGCATCTGTAATGCCAAAGATGTTGGGTCAGATTTCAGAAGCATCTAAACTATATATTGTCCTATTCCTCATCATCATCATCATAGTTTTTAGGTCTACTTTTCCATGCTGATGTGAAGGTGCCTGACTCAGTGGTTAGTGTGTTGGGTTCACAATCATGAGGTTGTCAGTTCAATTCCCAGACCAAGCAGTATATTGTATTCTTGAGCAAGCCACTTTATTTCACGTTGCTCCAGTTCACTCAGCTGAAGAAATTAGTTGCGACGTCTCTGGTGCCAAACTGCAACAGCCATTGCTTTACCCTTGGATAACATTGGTGGTGGTGTTGTGGGGGGAGGCTGGTATGCATAGGCAATTGGTCTTCCATAAAGAACCTTGTCCAGACTTGTGCCTTGAAGGGGAACTTTCTAGTTGCTACATCCTGAGTTCAAATTCCGCCCAGGTCGACTTTTCCTTTCATCCTTTCGGGGTCAATAAATTAAGTACCAGTTATGCACCGGGGTTGATCTAATAGACTTAATCCCTTTGTCTGTCCTTGTTTGTCCACCACTCTAAAGTCTAAAACCACAAACATTGCATAAATTTTCACTGAATTTTCACATAAACTGGTGTTGCAAACGGAGTTGGTACAAAAATAATTGTAATGAATCATTAAAGATGAGTTACACACAGCGAGTGGCAGAAATGTTAGCATGCCAGGTGAAATGCCTAGCAGTATTTTGTCTGTCTTTATGTTCTGAGTTCAAATTCCGCTAAGGTCGACTTTGCCTTTCATCCTTTCGGGGGTCGATAAATTAAGTACCAGTTATGGACTGGGGTTGATGTAATCGACTTAATCCCTTTGTCTGTCCTTGTTTGTCCCCTTTATGTTTAGCTCCTTGTGGGCAATAAAGAAATAAGAAGGGGAACTTTCTAGTTGCATCCCATGTTCATTCATGACTGAAGGGGGTCTTTACCATTTTTTTTTACCCTTTCCATGCTGGCAAGGGTAAAAAAAAATTCATTGAAGCAGATTTTCTGCAGCCAGATGTCCTTCCTGTTGTCAGCCTTTATTTGTTTCCTATTTCCAAGCAAGGTAATATTTCCCATGGTTCCATGAAATCATGGACAGTTCAATGGCTGTACATGATTTCATGGCAGCTTGAAAATGACCCATACAACTTATGTGATGATGGCGTTTGTCGACAATTACCACATCATGTGTCAAGATGTGAATACAGAGAGACACACACATACATGTACTGGTGCCATGTAAAAGGCACCCTGTAAAGGGGTTGGCATTAGGAAGGGCATCCAGCCATAGGAACCATACCAAAACAAACAATTGGTGCCTGGTGTGCCTCTCCAACCTTGCCAGCTCCTATCAAATCATCCAATCCATGCCAGCAGGCAAAACAGATATTAACCCTTTCGTTACTGGATTTCTGCTGAGATGCTCTGTGTTTCTTTCAATTAATTTTAAATATAACAAAGAATTTTGTAAAATAACTTAGTTACCATTAAGCTAGTGTTAGGAACATAAATTGTGACTAAGGTTTGGTGGAAGATTTTAATTCAAAACTTATGAAAACAAGACATTTGTACTACAGAGCCAGAAGTAGTTTCAGCCGGGTTGGTAACAAAAGGGTTAAATGATGATGATGATTTATACATATATATATAAACGTCCGACCATTGAAGTTTTTTTCCAGGCAAATATATTTGCAAAGATTTTATTTGGAAATTTCTATAACTTTTCTCAAAAATATCTATAAATGACACTGGTCTCTGATCAGCGTGACTAAAGATTCTAATAAAGAATCAAAGAACGGTGAATGAGATAAAAATCAGCAACTCAACAGCTACACACACACACACATACAGAGAGAGAGAGAGAGAGAGAGTTCCCTATTGAACAGTCTTCACAATAAATGGTATCTCTCTTATCTGGTTTTTATCTTGATTCTAAATAGAATATCTAAATCTTCTATTTTGTTACTGAAATAAAAACCCAATAAAAATCTGTTTAATGCTGAATTGTTAAATTTCCTGTTTTCTCCAAGATATTCTGAAAATGTCTCTGAGCTGTTATCTCCACAAAATGTTGTTGATATTCCTTACAGTATTCTTGTTCAGTTATTTACATTATATTTTAGGTTTGGTGCTAGTTTCATGTCTTTTGTTATTATTATTATATTTCACATGTATTCCATTTATGAATCTCAACCATTTCTTGGGGTTTGTTTTTTCCATTGTGACAATATGGTTATCTTGTTTGACTTTTATCAGCAAAGCATCAGCAGAAAGGACTGTGGCAGGAATTCTCAACTAAATGTTACACCATATTTAATTTCAACTTCTCTTGATATAAAGTTTAGATATCACTGGAGCCAGCTTAGCCTTTCTTTAAAATAAATACCAGTAATACAATGCGGTTGATGGAATAGACAAACCTTTTGCCTTGTAACCTTTGTGTCTAGAGTTTAGTGATTATACATACCAGGGATGGTCATCTCTGGTTTCAAAACAGTAAAGACTTCTTGTCGTCAGCATCGGCGTCAGTGATGGTGTTGTTGCTGTTATCACTAACTCAGTATTATATAATTAGAAGCTGCCACAATTATTCTTACTTCGTTGTTTTTAAACGTCTCTTTTGATTTTTCGGAAATTCCTCTCATCATCTGCAGTATTGATTACTGATAACCATTATAATTCATCAGTGATATTACAAATAATTATCATAATTAACCATGATAATTAACCAGAGGCAATGACGAAAGATTGAGACCTCTGGAGATATGCTGTGACTGCGACGACCTGACAAATAATGTGAGTTCATGGCTGTTTCCTGCACCAGCTTCACATAGAAGCCCCAGTCCTTCCAAAGTGCCCTGGATTGCAGGACGGCCTGCTGTACTTACCTTGGATCGTAAGGTGAGCTGCTGTGCTTGAGGAGACCTATTGAGTCAAGTACATCACCATCAAAAAAATCAAATGGAAATTGTAGTTGTGATACCAGTGCCAGTGGCACGTAAAATGCATCATCTGTACGTGGCAGATGCCAGCGCTGCCTTGACTGGCTTCCGTGCTGGTGGCACGTAAAAAGCACCATCCGTACATGGCTGATGCCAGCGCCGCCTTGACTGGCTTCCGTGCTGGTGGCACGTAAAAAGCACCACCCGATTGTGGCCGATGCCAGCCTCCCCTGGCCCCTGTGCCAGTGGCACGTAAAAAGCACCCACTACACTCATGGAGTGGTTGGCGTTAGGAAGGGCATCCAACTATAGAAACACTGCCAGATCAGACTGGAGCCTGGTGCAGCCTCCTGGCTTCCCAGACCCCTGTCGAACTGTCCAACCCATGCTAGCATGGAAAACGGACGTTAAACGATGATGATGATGATGATGAACCAATGGTATTACAGATAATTACCATCATTTTAAGCAGCCTCATTGCAGATACCTAGTATAACTGGAATGTTATTATAATCAACCAGTGACATTACAGATAACTTTTATAACTATATTATGTCATATTAACAATGTTCCCCGGAGTGGGGCGGTGAGCAGCGCGGATTCTATCACCAGAAATCTATTTAATAAGAAAATAACATTCAAGTAAATAATACCTTTTCTGTTATGAGAGAAAGTTCATGTCAGACATATATATATATCTGTGGTGATATGTGATCGTTCTTCGTGACACTATTTCAGTTTTACCCCCAAACTCTTTTTTCTTTTTTTTGCTCTATAATAGAACGATGTCATTTAATTAGGGGTGGTTTTATCACTTAATATTCCTCACGCTGCACATAGACAGATCTATAAAAATATGGAGAAATAGTAGAATTTTTTTTTTTTTTTTTTTGGTAAGTCATGGATGAGAGCTGAAATGGTAATTCTGTATGGCACCATTTCCAAGTAACTTTTATTGATTCCTGTTGTACAAGAATAGTTTGTGTAGTCTCTGCAGCAGTCTTCCTTGGTTTGTAGCTCGAGGCATTCCTCCTGAAATTAAAACACGAACAAACCAACTCGTGTATTTATATAGCCTTATTCTATCGTATAGGTTGCACGGCTGATAGATGTGTGTTTAATATATTTATATTTGCTTGCAGAACTTTTCC
>NC_043015.1:39690411-39710411 GCF_006345805.1 Octopus sinensis
AATACAGCTTCTATCCAGTTGCTCAACTTACTAGAAAAAGTAGGCAAATCTACCTCAAATCACGCTTTGCTTGGATCGAAACTGGAATATTGATGATTGGGATGGCCTTTGATTATTGGTTTCTTGGGGCTAAATGACAGTAAACCATCATTACTGTCATCATCATCATTGTCATCATCATCATCATTACTTCCTCCTCCACCTTCCCCTCCAACAGCTGGGACCCCAAATTTTCCCATCATCCCTCCCTCCCTCCACTCCACTCCGCTGCCTGACAATTCCTGATAATTTCCAATTAATTTTGTAAATGTCACATCTATATGTGATGGATCTATTTTCCACTCCCCCCCCCCCGCTGTTCTCAGTTGTAAATATAGGTCAAGTGAGTCCAGATCCCCCCCCACCATACCCACTTCACTTCCCTCTTATCTATAGTTCCCTTTTTTTCTATGGTGTGGGGGAGGGAGCGTGTTGTGGATAGGAAGAAAGAAGTCTAATGCCATTTTGCTGCTTCCAAGACAGCCACTGTCCTATTTTCTTGGCTCTCAGATAAGTCCCAGCTCAGGAGGAAGGCAACAATTTGTCTTCAGATTCGTTATTACTGAATATAATTGGATTTCAGATGTTTTGTTATTCTATGAGTCTGATATCCCTGTTGACATGATATCACTGTTGATGGGTGTGAGATATGTGTGATGTATGGATGTGGTGTGATACCACTGTTTTTTTTTTTTATCTTTCTTTTATTTGTTTCAGGCATTAGATTGTGGCCATGCTGCAGCACGAATGAATCGACCCCAGTACTTCTTTTTTTAATTTTTTTAAGCTCAAATTCTTTCAGTCCGTTTTGCTAAATTGCTAAGTTATGGGGACGTAAACACACCAACATCAGTTGCCAAGTGGTGGTGGGGGACAGAAACAAAGACACACACACACACGACGGATTTCTTTCGGTTTCTTTCCACTAAATCCACTCACAAGGCTTTGGTTGGCCTGAAGCTTTAGTAGAAGACATACTTGTCCAAGGGACCATGCCAAGGGACTGAACCCAGAGCTATGTGTTTGTAAAGCAAGCTTCTTACCCTACAGCCACACCTGTACATCACTGTTGATGTGACAAGAATTTAAATATCTTCCTCAAGGTTTTGGAATGGAAACTTTTCTGTTTCAAGATCCCAGTTTTGTTTTTTCCTTCTTTTTGACTGTTTTATGTCTTCTGTGATGTCATGTGGGAAATTTATTCTTGTTGTAGTTGTTGTTTGCAGATGCCTGACTGTCTCTCGCTGCCATTAACATCTCTTCACTGTAGGGATTCGTGCCTATTGTTGTTGAGTACTGGGGGTCAGCCCTGATCCAGAAAACTTACAATCAGTGCATTTAAGACATGATTGTCCGATTTTCTCAGTCACTGTTCACCTTGGAGTACATTGTTCATTGTGTTCTTCTGTCTTTGATGTTAGAATATGATTTGAGGGATACCAAGCTACACTTTCCAGCTGATTAAGCAACATCTTTGGCTAATGTTACTCGTGGTTTGTCCAGTTAGGTAAACTGATGACCGCAGTGTCCTTTACCTGAGATATAAGATTTATGAGACACAATAATGGAGTCTGGGGAAATTTAGTGATGGCCTGTCTCATGAAAATTGGTTAATAAATTTCATGGAAAACAACAGAGCTGTGTGCTGCGCTTTCAAGGTCTCCTGAAAACCTCACAGTGCATAAAGTATACAAAACATCTGTGTTTTAACTCTTTAGTGGAGGATAAATATTACCTTCTGGTATTAACACCACTCCTGTTGCTATTAGTTATACAAACTTAGTTTATTGTACAAACTATATTGTTGAAATGTCAGATGTGATCAGTATGTGAGCATAAATGGCCTATTGGTTAAAGTAGTGGACAACCAGTCTAGAGGTGGACCATTGTTGGTGGTCTTGTACTTAGTGTCCATTAGCAAGATACTTCACACTGTGCTTGTCGTCAGGTGGAATGGTGTAGAAGAAAGAACTCACAACTGTGATTAGAAACTGAACAATAAAATTGAAAACATCTTTTTACTGGGTCTGGAAGAAGAATCAGTTTCCATGGCCTTCACAGGTCCTCCTTCCTAGGCTGGGAAATTTAATGCCAGTTGGATGACTGACCTTTCTTTGGATATAGTTTAGTTGGGCTGTGACCCCCAAGAGGTGAGTTGATTGAGCGGTTAAAGCATCAGAGTGTCTTGTGGTATTTGTTCTGGCCCTATATGTTCAAAATACCATCGATGTCAGCATTACCTTTCTTTTTTTCAGGTTTAATAAAATAAATAAAGTACCATTGCTAGGGTTAACTCTGCTCCTCTTTCTCATTTATTTTCTTTCGTCCCTTGAAGAGAGGAGGGTCCCATCACTTCAAAAGTGCTGCAAACACTCTCTGTTATAACACAACCTCCTTTATTATTAACTTTATGAAGAGTTAAAGCACCCCCTCCATAGGGCCTGGTTCACTCCACAAAACAGTGCAGATTATAACTAAATTCCTTCTGTACTTTATTGTTGATGTAAGAAATTGTTTTATTAATTAATCTTTATGTAATTATTGGATGTAACTGATAGTATTGAGATATTCTGCTGTGACTAATAAGTGTCTCTCGCTTTTGTTTTCCTTTCTAGGTAAGTGAAGTTTTGTTTTATTATGACGATCTACGACCGTAAGTATTCTAATTACTTCCTAATTAACCATCGGGCCAATATAAACAGGACTGCAACAGTGATGAATGCCACAGCACAGCCAGCATGAGATTTGAAACCGTATCGTGCTGATTAATCTCAGCATCTCTGTACTTAGAGAGTAAGACCGAAACTAGTAATTATATATATATATATATATATATATATATATATGTATGTATGTATGTATATATATATATGAATGACATAAATGTTTGTGTAAGCTTTTTTCTTTTCTGTCATACAATAATATACACACCCTGATACAGACTCACTCATATTTATGATAAAAAAAAATTTCTCTATAAATATTCACTATCTCAATAAACCTCATTATTTTAATGCCTTCTGTAACACTCGGAAAAAAGTATTGCGCACACATACACACACACACACAGAAGCTTGTGTGTGTGTGTGTGTAGGGTAGAGATAGTGGTCATGTGTTAATTCACAGTGGGAGGCGGGGTGGGGGAGATGAAGGTGAGGTTTTCTCTTAAGTTGAATATTAATATTTTTTTGTTTTCTTCTCCATGTCAAAACCGAAAGCTGTATTGAGGAAAAAAAAATGTGATTGTTGAGTGTTTGGGAAGTAATTTAAGGCCAAAACCAGCTGGGTTCAGAGACCAGGTTCTAAATTTCTGACAAATACATAAATCAAAGCATCACTGAATTGTCTGAAGAATCAGGGGAGGAGGGGTGGCTTGTCACAGGCTAAAATTCCTTCTGATTTATTTAATAATTTTATAGAAACAACCCCCCCCCCATTAACAATGACAAAACCCGGATTTAAAACACTGGATGATGATGATGATGATAAACTCAGTCGTGTTTTTTGAGTTTTTTATGACCCCCCCCCCCTCCACATTTTCTTTTGTTCCGTTGCTTAGTCTGAAAATGCTTTGCCAAGTTGTTGAAGACTCTCTTGTCCTGGGGCAGTGCCAGGTGGAAGTTTCCGTTGTTGACATCACTATCTTTTATCTTTTACCTGTTTCAGTCATTAGACTGTGGCCATGCTGGGGCATCGCCTTGAAGAATTTTAGTCAAACGAATTGACCCCGGGACTTTTTTTTAAAGCCTGGTACTCATTCTGTTGGCCCCTTTTGCCAAATCATTAAGTTATGGGGATGTAAACACACCAATATCAGCTGTGTCAAGTGGTGGTGAGGAACAAACAGACACAACGACACACACATGCATACACACACACATGATGGGCTTCTTTCAGTTTCCATCTACCAAATCCATTCATAAGGCTTTGGTTAGCCCTGGGCTGTATATCATAGAAGACACTTGCCCAAGGTGCCATGCAGTAGGACTGAACCCTAAACCATGTGGCTGGCAGGCAAAGTCCAAATTCTACACAGCTGAGGTTTCAGACATTTTCTTACTGTAATTTCATTCGTTATGTTTGTGTGGTTGTTGTTGTTGTTGTTAATTAGCATCTTCTCTTCAAGGTTAGAGTTTAGAGAAGGTTTGTGTCCTGTACAGAAATGTTTGTGTAATCCTGAAGGCATTTATGTCCTCGACAACAAAATGTTTTTGTGTCATTTACGCAACAATTCTGTGGAGGACAAAAATTTCAGTTTTATTTCTTGGAAAGGAAATATTTCAATTCAACATTATATTTCTCAATAACGTTTATATCAGCATGTTTTACACACACACACATACCAGGTTGTTTTATTGTATTGCTTTTAGTAGTTATTCCCTTGTCGGAGGAGCTGGTGGCGGAGGAGGGTGGTGGTCTCATGGGACCCCCATTGGAACGAGGAAGTGGCTGAAAGGGTGGGGTTTCAATGGTTAATGTTTAATTTGAATTATGATCCGGTGTGGATGTATATATGTTAGTGAACCCGTGTGCATGTAATAATAATAAAGTACATGTGTTTGTGTGAGGAGATAATTGTGTGTGTGTGTGTGTGTGTCTCATGCATTACAGCTGTGTACTAAACACTAATGATGGTTGAGTCACAAATGTTCCATAAAGCTAAAGTGTCAGTCTTTAATGGGAAATGCCTGTGACTATACTGTCCTTCCTTCCCTTCTTCCCTCCCTCATCACTGCTGTTCTGTCTCTTTAACCCAGACACTGATCCCATCTAGGTCCCGCTTTACATGACAGCAAATACAATAGGGGTCACTGGCTTGGTTTATTTACAGTTCAAACATACATCAACAACAACAACACTTTCTGCTATAGGCACAAAGCCTGAAATTGTGGGTGAGGGGACTAGTCGATTACATTGACCCCCAGTACGGAACTGGTATTAAAATGGACTTTCCTGTTGAAGACGATGTAGAAGTGTTCAGCCTTTGCTGAATAACCTGTACATAGGATCTGCTACTATGATAATTATGAGAATACTCTTGTGTTCTTCTCTGTCACAGCATATGAATGAGAAAGGAAGGGGTGATGGTAAACTGGTAGTGGGAGTGTTTCAACTCTGTGTGTGTATATAAAAGGGAGTTTGTGTGTGTGTGTGTGTGTGTGTGTACAATGGAAGTGGGATGGTGAACATTCAGCACTGAAAAGGAAAATCAAACAGCGTTCCAACTCTGCGTGAGTATATGTATGTATGTGTGTGTGTATGCAAGAAAGTATGTGAATGTTTGTATGTGTGAACCAGAGTTCTTTCAGTAACAAATGACGATCGATGTCACATCTCAAAAGACAGCCACTAAATAACATTGACAAGCATATTAATTTGATTTACCATCCATATTTATATATAAAATTCCACAATTAGCCGTTATTTTTGACGGCATGAGGTCAGCTAGTTTGTTTGTAGTGACCAATTGTTTCTGCCGCACATTAACTCCCTCCCTCCATCCAATCGCTTTTGCCTGAGTAGGTGTATGGTATAGTATATCACGTATCAGGTGTCAAAGTACAAAATGTGATGAATCAATTGCTTTAACTGACCAGTTGACCATTATGATTATTTGATCTGGATAATTTCCTCCCCTTTTCCTATGTAAGTACAGGTTGTACCCCAGCCACTCTCTAAATATCTACATGCTTCATATACTCTTTTCTACTCTCAGCACAAGGCCTGAAATTTGGGGGAAGAGGGCTGGTCGATTAGATAGACCCCGGTATGCAATTGGTACTTAATTTATCAACCCCAAAAGGATGAAAGGCAAAGTCGACCTCGGTGGAATTTGAACTCAGAACATAAAGACAGACGAAATACCGCTAAGCATTCCGTCCGGCATGTTAACGTTTCTGCCAGCTTGCCACCTTACATGCTTCATAAATTCTATTGCAACAATGATATGCATTATTACTATTATGATATACTCTAAGACGGTAGCAAGCTGGCAGAATCGGTACCACACCAGAAAAAATGCTTACCACTATTTCTTCCAACTTTACATTCTGAGTTCAAATGCCCCTGGAGTTGACTTTGCCTTTCATCTTTTTGGGGTCAATAAAATAAGTACCAGTTACGTACTGAGGTTGATGTAATTGACTAACCTCCTCTTCTGAAATTGCTGGCCTTGTGCCAAGAATTGAAACCATTATGATATACTCTTTTGTTAACTCAATGTTTTACGCATTATTACTGCCATAATGGTATTCACTATTATTATTAATATCATTCTATTATCAACAGACGTGCTCACCATGCTTCTGGGACATGTTGTACGTGGCCTTCATTTTCAGTGACTTGTGGGTTGACCAGGTGTGTATGTTTTTGATAAGTGAGGAAGCAGTTTGTAACTAATGAAGAATCTTTTCCTTGTGGTGGATTCTTGTATTTGTGGACAGTGGAATTTCACACTGGAGCACAGTTCCAGAATTTCGAAACTCATTGTGGACACCCAAGATATTTAGTGAAATCTTTGGTTCACTGCTGACCATTCTTAGAAGATCTGGTACCTATTGTCAACAAATGGTTGAACTGAGACCAATGTAGACTGTTCAATTTTACCTTCAAGCACAGTGTCCCACTGGTTATACTACTGGAAGGGAGATTTGATCTCTTGACAGCAGGCAAAAGATAATCCAATATGTTCAGCCTCTCGTATCTATATTTTACTACCTTAATACCCTTGGGAAGTGCATGAACACCTCAATACTGTCAATCCTGTGGTATATTCCAATATAAGAAATCAATAATGTGTTATTTCAAACCAAATCCCTAGAGATTTGGAGATATTCCGTCAAACTCTGTGTGATATTCTATTGGCAGTCAGATTTTTCTTCAATCATTTCATTTTTATTGGATTCTAATGAAGAGTTCTGCTAGGAAGAAGAAATCCAATAACAGAGATAAACCATTTAGTATTCTCCATGGCACCAAACTACAGTTGTGTCTTTAACTATTGACTTCTCAATCAATAAATTTTTTTGGAAAAACCAAACCAAGCCTTCATTCTCAATAATCTTTCACCAAGGAATTCCATCTTAATTCTTTGAGAGAATATTTTTAGCAAGAATTGGCTGTTCTGTGTGTGTTTGTGTGTGTGTATATGTGTGCACATGTGCGTTTATGTGTGTATATTCATGCATGCGTATGTATGACTGCATACATACACACACACAGACCCCCCCCACACACACACACACTCTCTCTCTCTCTCTTGATTGCTTGGTATAGATTGCTTTACAACCGCATCATCATCAACCAGTGTTTTAAATCCGGGTTTTGTCCCTGTTAATAGGGGTGGCCGGATCTACCTCAATGCCATAGCAACCACCCTCACACCATCTTGCCATCTTGCCCAGTTTTGGGCATCCTCCTTTTTCAAACCAACCCTCCCCCAATCTCCTCCTCCACCTGTCCCGTCCACCTTTTCCTCAGTCTACCTCACTTTCCCGCTCCATTTACCCCAAGCACAATCACCCTCCTCAGAACATGCTCTTCCTCCCTCCTCAACACATTCCCATACCACCTCACTCCATTCACCCTTGCCAACCATTCCACCGATTCCTCCAACCCCAGCATCCCCATCAAATTCTTGCCTTTTGTAACTCACTGTCTGACCCATGCTAACATAGGAAAATGGACGTTAAAATGGAACACGCACAGGATCATGTACATAATATACCCTTGTGGTGGATACACACACACACATATATATGTATGTATGTTTGTGTGTGTGTATGTGTTTATAGATAAAAAATACACATTAAGTACAGGACATCACCAACGAGTGAAAAATATGTAAACACACAGAGATGAATACAGGATGAAATACCAAAAGAAGCCTAACTCCTCCTCAGTTGTCGACTGTTTTACTACTCCCTATTTTGTGCTTTATATATATACAGCAGAAGAGTTAAGGCCACTCGCTTTGGTGAAGAGGATTGGCCTGTAAGAGTTGTGTGCCAGTACCACATGGAAAGCACTTGTGCTGGTGCCATGTAAAAGCGCTCATGCAATGCCATGTTAAAAGCACCCAGCACACACTATAATGTGGTTGGTGTTAGGAAGGGCATCCAGCTGTAGAAACTATGTCAAATCAGACTAGAACTCAGTGCAGCTCTCCAGCTGGCCACCTCTGGTTAAACCGTCCAACCCATGCCAGCATGGCAAATGGACATTAAAGAATGATAATGGTGATGATGATATATAACTGTTGCACTGACACTCAGTTCTGGGTACATGTTTACTTACAGTGGAAACAGCTGTAAGCTAATGAATGTGATTACACAACTCCTGCTCTTTTGTCATTCATTTATGTATGTATATATATATATATATATATATATATATATATATATATATATATATAGATGTGTGTGTGTGTGTATGTATAATCTTCTCAGTAGAATAAATTATGCAGATATACTTATTTAAATAATATTGATGTTGTTAATTTATTGCAGGATATTTGTCATTTTTCGTTTTTTATTTTTACTTCAGCTCATGAAACAGACATTATCATCTGGAGAAGTTAACCAAAATATATACTAGCTTCTCATACATGGGGACTATGTCTCACTTCATGGAACAGGAATTGACTTGAAGGAAATAGTAGTTGTGATACCTGTGCCGGTGGCACATAAAAAGCACCATCCGAACGTGGCCGATGCCAGCGCTGCCTCGACTGGCTTCTGTGCCGGTGGCACGTAAAAAGCACCATCCGAACGTGGCTGATGCCAGCGCTGCCTCGACTGGCTTCTGTGCCGGTGGCACGTAAAAAGCACCATCCGAACGTGGCTGATGCCAGCGCTGCCTTGACTGGCTTCTGTGTCGGTGGCACGTAAAAAGCACCATCCGAATGTGGCTGATGCCAGCGCCGCCTTGGCTGGCTTCTGTGCTGGTGCCACGTTAAAAGCACCAACCGATCGTGGCTGCTGCCAGACTCCCCTGGCATCTGTGCCGGTGGCACGTAAAAAGTACCCACTACACTCGCGGAGTGGTTGGCGTTAGGAAGGGCATCCAGCTGTAGAAACACTGCCAGATCAGACTGGAGCCTGGTGCAGCCTCCTGGCTTCCCAGACCCCGGTCGAACCGTCCAACCCGTGCTAGCACGGAAAACGGATGTTAAATGATGATGATCTTTTTTATGCTAATGTTGGTTAGAAATTGTTGCATAATTTAGATATTTGCATCGCTAATTACATTATTAATTAATGACATCGATTGTTTAACCGTATTGTCATTGTAAGCAGGTGTCCTTTGTTTCATTTCCATAACGACCAGAGGATATTGTCGAGGTCATTGATGGTTGTGCAAGATAAGGCCAAACCTCACAACTGTAAACAAAACATCTGTGTTACCTGATATACTCTGGGGCCTCTAAAGCAATTAATACAGTCTTGTAGTATTAATTTACAAATGTCAGTCATTGGGTGGTGGTGGTGGTCATATTGGAGCAGAATCTTTTTAAAGATAATATAGTCAATTATAATGATCTCAAGCACTTGTCCACTATTTTATAGGCCTAGGGTGTGAGTTACTTCATTGATCTCAGCAGGATTTGAACTTAGAATGTAAAGGCATGTAACTAAATACCACAAGGTATTTTGTCTGATGCCCAACCGATTTTGTGGTAATTATTTATGATGTGATGAAGTAGCTAGTGACGAATTATATCTACCTTGTTATGGTACAATTTGATGGTGTAGATTCAATGATGGACTGTATATACCTCCTTGTGATACCTATTTACTGTGTGGCAGCTGAAGAACGGTGATGTCGTGTACCTCCTCATGGTACCTATTTACAGTTTGAAGAAGTAGATGTAGTGATGGCCTCATGCCTCAGAGTCACTTTTTACAGCTGGATAAATTGTATCTTTCCATTTCATGTACTCATGTCAATTATAATTTCAGTGTGGTATATATTTACAGCTAGCTTGACTGAGCTAGGATAATGGTATATGTTAATGTAAGGCTGCGAGTTGGCAGAAACGTTAGCACGCCGGGCGAAATGCGTAGCCGTATTTCATCTGCCGTTACGTTCTGAGTTCAAATTCTGCCGAGGTCGACTTTGCCTTTCATCCTTTCGGGGTCGATAAATTAAGACCAGTTATGATCTGTCCTTGTTTGTTCTCTCTGTGTTTAGCCCCTTGTGGGTAGTAAAGAAATAGGTATATGTTAATGTAAACAACATAGAACATGAGGGGTGACTGGACATGAATTCACAACTGTTTGGCTGAAATGGTAAATGACCTACTAACAACAACGCTGCTTGTTTAATAGTCAAGTGGACCACATTAAAATGAAGTGTTTTATCAAAACGCCCACACAGAAATTCTACTTTGCACAGTAAAATACTTCTGAAGTGCACCCACAAAATTATTATTTATCCTTTTGAGGTTCATGGAATAAGCACCAGGTGAATACGGAGGGGGGTTGTGCTGTTCTTGTAATTGACTTACCCCTTTCTTCTTAAATTTGCTGGCCTTGTGTCAAAATTCGAAACCAGTAATTATGAACTGGCAGAATCGTTAGCAGAATCATGAAGTTAGAAGAAACGCTTAGCAACATTCTTTCAGCTTTAGGTTCTAAGTTCAAATTCTTCTGAGTTCAACTTTACCTTTCATCGTTTCAGGGTCTTTAAATTAAGTACCTGTTGACCCCTTGGATTGATGTAATTGATTAACCTTCTCCCCCACCCAGATTTCCAGGCTTGTGCCTATAGCAGAAATTATTATTATTGAGTGAGTGAGCGGTGCATGCCATCAAAGTGAAACTGGGGTAAAATATACGAAGCCCAATATACCCATCATGACTACCCGTCTGATAAAGGTACACCAGGCACATGCATCACAACCATATGTGCATGACATGGTGATCTCATATGAAGATAAACAGTGCATGACCTTGCAGGTGGAGCCTTGTTAGAATTTTCTTCAGGTTGAGTAGCCCATCCTGCTCAAAAGGTCTCTGAATGAGGGTTGTTTAAAAATGTTGAACAGAACTCCCATGTTTCCAAAGGTGAATTATTCAAATCCCAAAGAATTCCTTTCAACACATGGCTATGATGCTCCCCCACTACTTCTGCTTGTGATCAGAGATGCACATATCGTCAGCCACTAAGGGACATGCTCAACTGGTTAAGGTCAAACAACTGACAATCAAATCTGTGGTACTGAACAGAATATTTGCTGTAGCCCATCTTTTTATACCAAGACAAAACAATGTACATGATGACACTTCCAATCAGCTAAGATCAGAAGCCATGAGAGCCACTGCCTGGAACTGCATCAGGGCAATTATCCTTCTCCTCCTCCTCCTTTGGCGGTGTCGATAACCATTATTTCTTTATTTGTTGGCAATTCTGAAGCAATTCCAAAGAATTACTCTCAGAAATGTTATCTAATAGTTTCATGTCGTTTAGCCCCAGGTCAGTCCTAACTGAGTAGACCCATGATCAAAGGCATTCCGCTCATAAATATACTGTTTTCTCAGGCATTGCATATCTAGGACTACATTATCCAATGTGTCCCATCTTCATTAAAGCAGTAGGGTGTAATATGAATTAGATCTGATTGTGATTTTTGCTTGTTTGAGAGACCACTTAGAGACATTTTCCTTTTGATAATGTGGCTGCAATAATTTGCATGCTTCGAGTTTATGTAGGTTTTTTTTTTGTTTTTTGTCTTTTGTTTTTTCTTTTTTCTTTTCTGTTGATGGATCTTCAATAAAATGACATTTGAACAAAATCACTTTCTGTAGCAATTCTAACACTTTTTCTCATTTAAATTACAATCTCTGGGTCATTGCACTACTGAATACACTCTCTCTCTCTAGCTTTCTCTCTCTCTCTCTCTCTCTCTCTCTTTCTCTCTCTCTCTCTTTCACTATCTCTCTCTCTCTCTCTCTCTTTCTCTCTTTCTTTCTCTCTCTCACACTCTCTCTCTCCCTCCCCCCCTCTCTCTCTCTCTCTGTGAAAGAAAGGGTAAAAAGATTGCTCTGTGTGTGTGTGTATATCTATTAATGCCATAAAAATAGTGTGTGTATGAGATGGAATGTGTGTGGGAACATATTACTGTGTGTGTGTGTGTGTGTGTGTAAAATAGGTTATAGGTGTTAACATAAACAAAAGAAGAGTAGATGATGTGTGTGTGTGTATGTGTGTATATATATATATATATATATATATATATAGAGAGAGAGAGAGAGAGAGAGGGGGGAGGAAGAGTGAAATATAATAAAATGATATAGTCAGTTAGTGATAATACATCATAACCAAAAGTGTCTTGGTCTTCTACTACCCAGGCTGACCAAAGCTTTGTGAGTGAATTTGTAGACAGAAACTGAAAGAAACCTACCATATATGTATGTATGTATGAATGTATATGTGTTTGTATCCCGTTGTCTTAATATCGCATAATAGTCGTAAATGAGATTCCCTGTCATACAAGCACCACTGTCGTCAATGGTCATACAGGCAGCAGTGTGATGCATTTTTAGTATTCTGTGGACAGATATCTGGCCAAGGGGAAAGGTTAGTTTACTTGGAGACAGTCACTGGCTCGGGAATGAAATTTGTGGGGCGTGGGGGGTGCGAACCCAGGCCTCCAAAATTTTACAAATGAGGTCATTTTTTTGTTATTATTTCTTTGTTCTTTGAGAAGAAACCTAATTCAAGCTACTTTTTACAGATCACTCTTTACTCGCTGTTTTCTAAATCTGGGATAACTAAATAGGGGTTGGGAGACCCCCTTTGGTCATGAATGACCATGGGATTGCACCTAGAAAGTTACTCTCCGAGGTAAAAGTCTGGGCAAAGTTGTTTATGGAAGACCAGCAGTCACCCATGCATACCAGCCTCTCCTCTCCACACCACTGATGTTATCCAAGGGAAAAGCAAAGGGGCCGATACAGCTGTGGCACCATGATGTCGCAACTCATTTCTACAGCTGAGTGAACTGGAGCAACGTGAAATAAAGTGTCTTGCTCAAGAACACAACAATCAGCCCGGTCCGGGATTCGAATTCACAACCTTACGATCCTAAGCTCGACGCTCTAACCACTGAGCCATGCGCCTTCAAGTAGGGGTGCACATTTTGATTTTGCACCCCACAAAAATTTTAAGAGGTGCGCTTGCACCCTTGCACCCCCTGTTCCTGGGCCTATGGAGACAGGTGGGAGTTGGCAACAGGAAGGGTCTCTGGCCATAGAAAATCTGCCTCAATGAATTCCATCTGACCCATGCAGGCAAGGAAAAGTGGATGTTAAAATGTTGATGATGTTGACTGTGTCATCTGATGATTGCTTAACATAAGATAAACGTGACTTATGGTGTGTTATTACTAATAAACTCTATCATTTTCTACGCATAAGGGTGTGTGTGTGTGTATATAATTTCTACTGATTATATTTCTGTTATCTCTCAACCAAAATGAATTGTAAACTTAAACTATTCTACATTCCTATGACATGACTTACACATACAAACAGACATATAAAGACATACACACACTTACTTGCATATACATTCATATGCACATATGCATTTATATATGCATCTCTAGTATATATGTATATATATATATATATATATATATATATATATAATATATACACACACACATACATGTATACATACAACTGTCACATGCTTGTACAAAGTATCTGGTTGGAGTTTAGCCTTAGATTTCTGGGAAATACTAATTAAAAAAAAAACTGCGCACACTTTGTCCCAGTTGTGTGAAAGAATGGTTTCATTTTCTATGGTATTGTCAGTTCTGGGTATAGAAGTTGTCAGCCAAGCAGACTGAGGTGGACAGTGATGTGTGCTTCATTTAGGGTGGGCGGTGTGGTGAATACTATAGAGTGAAATAGGAATCCCCTGTTGTTGTTTAGCCCCAGGGATGCCCTGATTGAAAAGACACACGGTCAAAGGTGTTCCAACCATAACCACTCAACCTTTTTGGATGGTCATAACTGGAACTACTTTCTATACAGCAATGTCTGCTTTGGAGCAGATTTGGCTGCTATTTCTAGTAAGGTGTAGTGGTTCTCTTTATACCCTACCTTGATAATAATAATTGGTGCCATACATTTGGGGATTACACGAACCTTGTTTGTATGGTTATGGACACAATTTGATGGCATCAAAGATGTTATTTGTTTGATACATCCTTGGTTCGATTCTCTTGTGATCCAGTTTGTGTCAACCAGTGATAGAACACCTGTGTAGTCACTTGATGTGCTAGATGTAACAGTCAAATCTCCTTCAAATCACAACTTTCTGTCTTAGAAAGAAAAAGTGAAGGACATTGGATGATGTAGTCCTAGCTTCACTCTGTTGGAAGAAAAGTTGGGATGGTCAGATCTGGTACATCAATGATCATATGCAGTACTGTTGCATCAAGGCTGACCTTACAGGTTAAACAACAACATCAACAACAGCAACGGCTGTTCAAGAATTTGGACCTGGAGATCTCCATTTCCAGCGATTTCGAGGTTCACCTCCCAGTGGTGTCGGGCGTCAACGAAGAGCCCTCGACTACAACAAGACGACTAAAGTTTCTTTTTCCAAGGTCTGGGGTCTCCCACCTCTAAGCCCTAATCACCCTTACCCGTCTTGTTGCTTAATAACAACAACTACAACAACAAACATTTTGAGTATTCTTAGAAATATGGCTGACAATTCTTCAGATGTCTTTTTCTGTTTTGAAAATGGTCATCACTGAATGGTAAGAATGGTAAGGAATGACAGCCATGTCTTGTAATGGTGGCCATATTTCACAGAAGACGCTAAATGGTACTTCCTAACCTCAACTTGAAATGAGTGAAGAACAAAGAATCTCACTCAAAATGGTTCTTTGTTGGAATACTATTTTGGCTACGGAATGGTTCTCTTTAAAAACTGGGATTCTTTAAAACTACTAAAAGAGAGAGAGAAAAAAAAAAAAACGAAAGAAAGTGATAAATTACAAAAATTGCTTTTGGTGCCAATAAATTGGCTGAGATGAAAGAATTAGTTCAAAGAATTCTTGCAACAACTCCATTAGATATTTAAGGTCTAAACTGCATGGCAATAGGGGTATTTTATCGGAATTACAGCTGTAATGAGGAAACGAAGAAGCAGGCATGATACTGTTGCTGAAAATCGGGTGCTGTTAGATGGGTGGGAGTGGATGGGTGAGAGCAACGGTGGAGCAATATCCATCATCATCTTCATCATCATCATCATCATCACTTATACTGCCATCATTAACATTTTCATTATAGCCACCACCACCACCACCGCCTCCACCATTTCCATCATTTTCATCAGTTTTAAAATCAAATGTGGATAATTACATACAAATAGATCTTCTCGTTAGCTTTCCAATTCCTCGGCTGTAATTGTTTTTAAAGTTTTTCCATCAAATAGCTATAATAATGTCTTGGAGAAGTGAAAGAAATGTGTGTGTGTGTGTGTGTCTATATGTGGTTAATTATGTCTCTGTGTGTGTGTGTGTGTGTGGTGTCTGTATGTGGTTAGTTATGTCTGTGTGTGGTGTGTGTGTGTGGTTAATTATGTCTGTGTGTGTGTGTGTGTGTCTGTCTGTATGTGGTTAATTATGTCTGTGTGTGTGTGTGTGTCTATATGTGGCTAATTGTGTGTGTGTGTGTGTGTGCGTGTGTGGCTATGTCTGTATTTGTGGGAGTCTGTGTTTGTGAGTGTGTGTCTGTGTGTGTGTATGTGTCTGCGTATTACTTGATGGATGCCTGTATGCTTGTGCGTATCTGTCTTTATGTGGGTAACTTATTGAAATCTTTGTATAGCACATCCTATCACTCACTATTTTACACACACACACACCACACACACACCACGAGCGAGCGTAGATGACTTGTACCATGTTGCTTTAAAATAATGTTGTTCTAGGTCCACAGGCAGAATCTGTTAGAGTCAAGGTTATACATACAGTCTGTGGAACTAATTATTTCATGTATGGTAGGCGTGTGTGTGTGTGAGAGGGGGTAAGTGTAGGAGCAGAGTGGGGGCTGAGGGTTGTCACATAATTTTCCTCAAACCCTAATTGTTAAATCTACCCCCATCAGAAGGTGAAATCTAAATCTCAAATTTTGTGAATTCAAGTTTAGTTGCTTACCCCTTGTTCTGGATATGGATTTGTATGTATATATGTATGAGGTGAGTTGGGGTGGAGGTGCTGAAAAGTGCCTTTAAGGGTATCATGAAAGGCCAGGCCGGAGGCCCAACCTTCCGAGTCCTTTTACAGGTTGTACGTATGTACATGCGTACGTACGTATACACACACACACACACACACACACATACATATATATACATATATATAAAGTTCCTGGCTTTGAGGGTATCGCAAAAGGCCTGGCTGGAAGTCCAACCTTCCAAGTTCTTTTACAGGGCTTAGAAAAACTGAAGGGCCACTGCAATAGGTGTGTAAATCTGAGAGGGGAACATGTTGAATAAAATCCTAATTAACTGATCCACCTGTATTTTCCTTTTACCTGAAGCCAGGAACCTTTTGGCACTCCCCCCACCCTCATATATTATGTATTTATGTTTTAGTTTAGAAATGATTAGTAAAAAAAAAGAATTCTTGACATGTAAAGTTGAGCATATTTATTGAGAATTAGGGTTTCCTGCTGTTGGTCCTTAGGTTTTGTATTTCCATATTGGAACCCTTGCCATTGTAACTGACGGAGTGCCAATATATGTGCATGGGAGATGGTCTTACTCTTTCCATTTCATATTTCACTTACGAGGCATTGGTCAGCCTATGGCTGTAGCAAAAGAAACTGGCCAACGGTACCTCCCACCACATACAATGGAAACAAACTCTAAATTATATGGTTCCGAGGTGAATTTTAGAACATTCAGCCATTCTTGCATCTTTGAAGAATGTGTTTGTATGTGTGTGTGTGTGTATACATGTGTATACACACACACACCAAGCTGAATAGTACCCATCTGGTTTAATATCACAATATTTTGGTTGCAGGACACACTAGTTCTGCGAGAGGTTACAACTCTTAAAATTGTAGATTTAAAGCCAAGCTAGAAATAACTTCTTTATATAGAACTAATTTGTGTGTTCTAGGGTAGTTTATATAATAATTGTTGTGTTGAGTGGCGGCCATGGAGGAAGAGAGCGGTGTACATTATATACGTATATATATAATATATTATATATATGTATGTATGCATATGTATGTATGTATGTATGTATGTATATGTATGTATATGTATGTATGTATATGTATGTATATGTATGTATGTATATGTATGTATGTGTATATATGTATATGTATGTATGTGTGTGTATGTATATGTATGTATGTATATGTATGTATGTATGTGTATGTATGTGTGTGTATGTATGTATGTGTATGTATATGTATGTATGTATGTGTATGTATGTATGTATATGTATGTATGTGTATATATGTATGTATGTGTATATGTATATGTATGTATGTGTATGTATGTGTGTGTATGTATGTGTATATGTGTGTATGTATATATGTGTATGTATGTATATGTTTATGTACATATATATATATATATATATATATATATATATGCATTATATGTGTGTGTGTGTAGGAAAGAATGGTATACATACATATATATATAATATATATATATATATATATATATATATATATATATTATATAATATATGCATATATATGTGTGTGGTGTGTAGGAAGAGAATGGTATACATACATATATATATATATATATATATATATATATATATATTATGCATATATATGTGTGTGTGTGTAGGAAAGAGAATGGTATACATACATATATAATATATATATATATATATATTATATATATATATATGCATATATATGTGTGTGTGTGTAGGAAGAGAATGGTATCATACATATATATTATATATATATATTATATATATGCTATATATGTGTGGTGTGGTGTGGAAGAGAATGGTATACATACATATATATATATATTAATATATATATCATATTGTGGTGTGTGTGTGTAGGAAGAGAATGGTATACATAATATATATATATATATATATATATATATGCATATATATGTGTGTGTGTGTGTGTAGGAAGAGAATGGTATACATACATATATATATATATATATATATATGCATATATATGTGTGTGTGTGTGTGTAGGAAGAGAATGGTATACATACATATATATATATATATATATATATACATACATATATATAAAAGCACGTGAAGTGCCTGTTTTTTTTTATGTGCAAATATGTTTGTGTGTGTGTGTGTGTGTGTTGTGTAGGAGTAGCAGTTGTTGTTGAATGACTTAACAAGCTGACTGAGTGAAAAGAACAACCGATGCCTTAGGCGAGGCTCATCACTTCACTCTCTCCTGACGGGGGAGAGAAACTATTTTGCCAATGTTTGCATATTTAATGCAAGTCTCTTCCATCCATTTCTCTGACTCATCAGCTCGTCCTCTTCCTCCTCCTCTTCCTCCTCCTCCTCCTCCTCCTGGGGTATCTCTCTAATGTAAGCTACATGATCCCATTGTTTTGGGGTACCCATATAGTAAATTGTTTCTCAAACATGTGCGTGCTCGAGGGATATATACGGGACCCCCGGAAGGGGAACGGCGGGGAGGGTGGGGTTTGGGTGGGAGGCGGTTGAGTCACGGGCGTGCGGATTTGGTAGAGGTTCAGATCCCTGTAATACCTGAAATTACTGGGTTTGTGAGCCCCTCCCCGCCTCCACCTCCTCCTCTCTGATACCTACCCCTATAAATGGGAGAAAGAAACAGGGTTGATATAACGAGGGTGAATAATAGGAGAGAAACAGAGTTGGTAGCCTCTCTCTCTCTCTCTCATAATTAATTGTTCTTTTTCTTTACCCTCTCTCCACATTTCTCTCTCTTTCTCTCTCTCTCTCTCTCCTCTCTCTCTCTCTCTCTCTCTTTCTCTCTCTCTCTTTCTCTTGCTCTCTCTCTCTCTCTCTCTCTCTCTCTCTCTCTCTCTCTCTCTTTATGCTGCATCTAAATGGCAGTTGCCTGATGGTTATCTATTTTCACCCTTTCTCTCTTCATTCACACACACACACACACACAGATAGATTGGTAGATACATCGTTGTGTGTGTGTGTGAGAAAGGAGAGGCTGCAAGAGACTCACACACACACACACACACATACATGCACGCACGCGCGCACACACACACACACACATCATTGTATGTCTGTGTGTCCATCTGTTCTTGCAGCAAAGCACCAAGCAAGCCAGTGGTCAATAAGACCTGTTGTGATCCATCAATGGCTACTATCCAAATTCCAATCCATTATGGAATCTTTTTTTTATTACTTTGGCCTGGAGGAAGGGACAGTGCCCATGGCCAATGTAGAATTCCTGGCTCTGGTCAGACCACAGTCAATGTTTCGTTTAAGCAATTGTAAGTTGACTTCTAGAACTAAATGGGTTCAGAGGGAACGTCAGCAGGATGACATTCTGTGGTAGAAGGACTGGGTGTGTTGGTTAGTGTGATGTCTGGGAGGGGGGGAAATGGGGTCTATAATATAAGGGGAGGAGGGATGGGTATAGGAGGAGTGTCTCATTGGAAATGGGACCAGCCATCCATAATGAGCAAAGATCATGAAAATAGCCATAGAAAAGTAAAAAGAGATAGCAATTCTGTGGGCCAAGGATTGGACAGTATTTATGAGGGACCAGTTTTGAATGTGGTCCCAAATATTTGTCCATGTAGTAGCAACTTTACTGCAAATGTAGGAGCAGTCAGTACCCCATTGGGGATGCAGAATGTATATGTAACAATCTCCATTGTGGGTCTCGGATGACTATATGTGGCAGCAGCCTCATGGCCCCTGTTGTGAGAACTGGTCTCACAACAGGAGATGGCGGAGG
>NC_043015.1:39715411-39737911 GCF_006345805.1 Octopus sinensis
CATATATATATATGTATGTACACACATACATACATATATACATCAAAACATATATGCATGTTATGTATAAGTGTGTGTATGTGTATTGGAAGGCAGACATTAAATGAAGATAATGATAATATATATATATACACACACACACACACACACACACACACACACACACACACACACACACACACACGAATGAGTGGACAAATGAATGAAGGACACTCAACCAATTTATCGGGAGTTACATGTATGGACCAAAACAGTTGGATTCAAATTCATTGGTACTTTTGTAAGAAAAACACATACACACACATATATATACATCTCATCATCATCATTTAGTGTCTGTGGTTTGGATGCTTTGGATTTGTCTACTTGTCATTTTACCTGTCTCTCAGTCCCTCTAATTATGCACACACCCATCGTCATCAGCATTAATGTCCATTTTCCAGAGTGGCATGGGTTGGATCGTTTAACAGGATCCAGCAAGTAGCAGGGCTACGTTGGACTCCAGTACACACACACACATATATATATGCATTTACACATACATGTACACGTATAAAATTGAGGCAGGGCAATGCGTGTGATACTGTGCAGGACATCTAAGACAAGTGGGACGAGGGAACAAAGGCATCCCGAAATGAAAGACCAGGTGCAAATGCTTGGGAGAGGGTGTATCTATGGAAGTGGATCTGCCAAGCTGCCACCAGGTGTGGTATTAAATCGGTCTATGGACTAAACCTATCACCCAAATACATCATGGTGAGATTTGAACTCCCGGTGCAAAGAGTCGGAACAGCTACCACAACGATTACCATCTGTCGCTCTGCTGACTCTGCCAGTTCACCATCTTAGACTGGTACTTTATACATTGACCTTGGGACAATGAAATACAGAGTTGCTCTTGGTGGGAGTTGAGCTTAAAACATAAAGAACTAGAGTAAATGCCACAAGGAATTTTGTCCAAAACTCAACTGGTTCTGCCGTCCCGCTGCCTGTACCTATGTATCATGTCTAAACACACAAATGTTTAGTTCCAAGGACCTCTAACAAATAATGTGTCTACATGTGTGTATGCTATTGTGTGTGTGTATGTGTGTAAATCAATGCAACGATTGGTTGTGTTAAACTATTGATTTCTGTGCGTAAAATATCTTAAATTGTAAATTGCGGCTCTGATTAAAACATTTTCTTATTTACTTCTTCAAAGACTTTCCTGTTAATTCCCTGTTTTCTCACTTCCTACTTAACCATTTTATCGCTTGAGAGAGAGAAAGAGAGAAAGAAAGAAAGAAAGAAAGAGAGAGAGGGAAAGAGAGATGGACAGACTTAAAGTTTCTTATTAAATGGAGATGTTGCCTAATTATTCTCAGTGTGTATATAAGTATTTCAAGTTGTATAATATCTATGCTTGGCTGTAATCAGCAATGAGTAAATATAATTAACACACACACACACATGTAAATGCACACAGTAAGCGATGTCACTCTTCAACACGTCCCATCCCCCTATCCCCCCCCCTGTTAAGTTTTCTTATATTTTGGCTTGAAAACTTCAAACCACACACACATCCTGAGTGTGTGTAAATAGCGTAAATAGACTCATTATCATGTGTGTGTAGAGAGAGAGAGAGAGAGAGAGAGAGAGAGAGAGGAGCTTTTCAATATTACAACCATACAAATAAAAAGATATATATATACATATATTTATACATACATGTGTGTGTATGTGTGTGTGTGTGTTGAGAGATAGAGAGACAAACACACCATACAAATAAAAATATATATATATACATATATTTATACATACGTGTGTGTGTGTGTGTGTGTGTCTGTGTGTGTGTGTGTTGAGAGAGATAGAGACAAACAGACCATACAAATGATAAAAATATATATATACATATATTTATACATATATGTGTGTATGTATATGTGATTTACATTTTTGACATTTAAATTATATTTTTGCCATTTAAAACAAAGCACACATTCACACTTACACACACACACACACACACACAAACACACACACACACACAGCTATATTTGACATTAGTGATTTCACTGTGTTTATTTTGGCCTGTATTTCTAAAAAAAATTGTATAAAATTATCTCTTGATATTGATTCAATTTACTATGTGATCACACACACGTATACACACACACACACATACACACACACTTGTGTGCATCCATAAACTTGCCACAATTCTTACATATGATTTATTTGTTGTTAACATGTTTATATTAAATATGTTTCGTCTCAGATGTGCTAATGAAACACTAATTAATTTTCTCATTAAAACCTTAGTAATTGCTAGGTTAACTTTGAAGATGTCTGTTAATTAGAGGTGTACTTTTACTTCCACTGGCAAGCCTATTGTTATGGCAACTACTTTGCGTATGTGTTTGTGTGTGTATGCTTGCGTGTATGTGTGAATGCATGTCTTTATAAACATGATTGTGTGTGTATTGTAAATCAAATGGAAATTGTAGTTAAGATACTCGTGCCGGTGACATGTAAAAGCAGCAACCGAACGTGGCTGTTTGCCAGCCCGCTCTGTCCCCTGTGCCGGTGGCACTTAAAAGCACCCACGACACTCACGGAGTGGTTGGTGTTAGGAAGGGCATCCAACTGTAGAAACACTGCCAGATCAGACTGGAGCCTGGTGCAGTCTCCCGGCTTCCCAGACCCCGGTCGAACCGTCCAACCCATGCTAGCATGGAAAACGGACGTTAAACAATGATGATGATATACAATATATATGCTCGCATGTTTGTGTGTGTGATCTCCAATGTATCACAATTGGTAAACAATAGTAATATTGATCTGATGTTTATAGATTTCCAACTGATCAATCGCTGATTCCATGTATTTTTCTGAGTATTTGTAACTCACTGCAGAAGAAATATCACAATAAACGTGGTTCACAAAATGCCGGGTCTTTGTTTTTTTAATCAATATCACCAAAAGATACATACATTTCTCTCTCTCTCTACACACACACACTCACTTGCACTAATATCGAACAATGAGAATGAGTGGCTAACACTGCATTGGTGGCTAAATATTCTTTATTTGTTGTTAACAAGGCTGCCATTGGTTTCATGCTTTGAGAAATTTCTCAACAACTATCAAGCCTGTCGCATAAAACATTGGTGCTCATTTCCATCATGGAGATGAGTAAAAGAACATATTAAAGTATATATATATATTAAAGTATTATATATAAAGTATTATATATATATATATATCATCGAATGTCTATTATATTTATATGTACATATATGTGTGTATGGTTTGTGTGTGTGTGTGTGTATACTGTTGTGTATAACTATTGTAAAATATATACTAAGGGTGGAATGGTACTAGCTGTAATATTTTGTCTCAGAGAAACTTCTCAAAGAGACTGCTGTGTTAACACACACACACAAATAATTCAGAATTTTATCAGACATAGCTTGGCTTAGAACATCTGATCAACACTGAAGAGACCAATTCACATTGAAACACCAGTGTCTGATGTTCCACCAGCATTTTAAGCGAAGCCTTTTATTTTTTATTGTACAAGTCTCCATGAGGAGTTTTTCTGAGATAGAATATTCCAGTTATTGCTGTGTGGTAAGAAGTTTGCTTTCCAACCACGTGGTTCCAGGTTCAGTCTGCTTGTGTGGCACCATGGATAAGCATCTTCTACTCTACCGTTGAGCCACCCAAATCCTTGTGAGTGGATTTGGTAGATGGAATCTTAAAGAATCCTGTTGTATATATGTGCATGTGTGTGTCTGTCTGTCTGTTTGTCTCTGTCCACCACTTTACAACCAGTGTTGGTGTGTTTAAGTCCCCATAACTTAGCAGTTCAGTAAAAGAAACTGATAAAATAAGTACCAGGTTTAAAAGTGAAAAATAAGTCCTAGGGTCGAGTCATCAGACTGAAATTCTTCAAGTAGGTGCTCCAGCATGACCGCAGTGCAATGACTGAAATAGGTTGAAGAATATATTTATATGTGCGTGTATATATAAATGTGTGTGTGTGTGTGTGTGTACTTGCATGTATTGTCAATGTAACTATAGTTGTTGCTTAGTACCAAGTTTGGTGATTGAAGTTGTACCATCAAAACCAATCCTGGTGTGACCATCCCACCTTTTACTGTAGTAACAGGCAGTATAATTAATAATTATTAAGACAATGAGGTCTGATGTAAGGGGAAGTTGGCTGTTATTTCTACCAGGTCAAGCAGTCATGTAGAAACCCCTCATATATTTAGTGGGGTCGGGGTGTTGGTGGTGATGGGGTCGGGGTCGGAGTGTTTGTTGGGGAGGATTTATGGGGAACTGAAGGCAAGAGGTCTTCATTTTGTCTTTATTACTCGTTTGTATTCGTTTCAAGTGGAGATAAGAGATGTAATTAACTGTGTGATTAGTGGCAGAAGAGATAAGAAGCAGGTGAGACAGGTGAGGCAGATACCTTCTTCAGCAGAAGCAGCTGTTTACTTGCGAATTGATGGATGATGGATTCATTTAGCTATAATGAGAGAGAGAAAGAGAGAGTAAGAGAGAGAGAAAGAGAGCGTAAGAGAGAGAGAGAGAGAGAGGAGAGAGAGAGAGAGAGAGAGAGAAAGAGAGAACTGGGGAGACTTAGCAAGCTGACCTCTTGACACAGGGAGGGCACCTGACTGATGAGATATGTGTGTGTGTGTGTGTTATTCATTTACTTGTTTGTCATTTGACTGTGGCCATGCTGGAGCACTGCCTTTAGTCGAGCAAATTGACCCCCCCAGGACTTATTCTTTGTAAGCCCAGTACTTATTCCATCGGTCTCTTTTGCCGAACTGCTAAGTTAGGGGACGTAAACACACCAGCATCGGTTGTCAAACGATGTCGGGGAGGACAAACACACACACACACATATATACATATATACGATATGGGCTTCTTTCAGTTTCCGTCTACCAAAACCACTCACAAGGCTTTGGTCAGCCTGTGGCTATAGTAGAAGACACTTGCCCAAGGTGCCATGCAGTGGGACTGAACCCAGAACCATGTGGCTGGTAAGCAAGCTACTTACCACACAGCCACTCCTGCTTTATATATATATGTGTGTGTGTGTGTGTGTGTGTGTGTTAGTGTGTGTGTGTAATTTGTTTTTACTGGCTTCAGTCATTAGACTGAGGCCATGCTGGGGCACTGCTTTGGAGAATTTTTAGGCAAGTGAATCAACCTCAGTTTTGTTTTTTTGTTTGAAACCTGGTACTTAATCTGTTGGTCTCATTTGCTGAACCACTAAGTTACAGGGATATAAACACACCAACACTGGTTGCCAAGCAATGGTGGGGGACAAACACAGACTCAAAAACCTTCCCCCCCTACACATATATACGACAGGCTTCTTTCAGTTTCCATCCACCAAATCTGCTCAGCTCAAGCCCATATAAGAAGACACTTGCCCAAAATGTCACACAATGGGACTGAACTTGGAACCATGTAATTGGGATGCAAGCTTCTTACCACACAGCCACACCTAAAGAGAAGTAGGTGAGGTGTGTGTGTGATAGCTCCTTGTATTGTCACCATCAACCCCGGACACCCATCTTTGTGTATATTTGTGGTGATGATATCAAATGAATATCGAAATGTCACCTTCGGCTTCTCTGCTGACAAAAGAGATTTAGAGATATCATTTTTCCTCAGCTGGGTATGTTGGTGTTAAATGAAGAGCATGACACTTGTTATTGTCTTAGGTTTGTTCCACTAAAAGTCAGATTATTACATGACGTATGGAATGTAATTATTGTGTGTAGGAGTAGTGGATGGGTTTGGTATTTGAACCCCACCCCCCAGGCAGATGGAGTGGGTGCTGAGCGGAGGGAGATCTCGTGTCTGTGTATATCCATTTACAAAAAGTAAAGAATTGTATGAAAATAGGATTTCTTTTATAAGATCAGTGACAATTTGAAAATGTTTGTATCATCATGCTGGTTTTTTTTTTTTTCCATGTTGGCATTGGCTGGACAAGACTTACTGAGATAGCGTTTTTGTGACTGGGTACCTTTCCTGTTGCCAACCTTTACCTGTTTTTCAAAGCTGTTGTTCTCTCATTCCAGTGTGGTCTGGATATGGGGAGACCACTTAGCTGCAGCCGTTTTATTTTTGCAGGGGATGCGAATGTGCCGTAATTGTTGCCCTGTGTTGTGTGAAGACGTGAAAGAAGAAACACACACACACACACTCACACGCATTCTCTCTCTTTCTCTCTCTCTCTCTCTCACAAACACACACACACTCATTCTCTCTCTTTCTCTCTCTCTCTCAAAATCACACACACACGCACGCACACATTCTCTCTCTTTCAAAAACACGCACACACACCCATTCTCTCTCTCTCTCTCTCTCTCACACACACACACACATATTGTCATGATGGGGTTTTTATACTGTTTCTGTCTACCAGTTTCACTCACCTGGGATCAGTCAGCTAAAGGCTATAGTAGAAGACCAATGGTGCCCCGCAGTGGATGGCACCTGGGGTCACACCTTTACCAAGTGAACACCATCACTACAACTACAGCCATAATTGCACCCCAGACATTATTTACTCTTATTTATTCATTCATTTCAATTTCTTCCTCGTTTTCCGTTTCACGTCTGAAATGTCCATCTCTGAAAAGTATTCCTTCAAATGTTCTTTCTTCTCTCTGTTGTTCAGAAGTAAATTCATCTTAGATTAAGAATTAAAAGACTATTAAAGCAACAACTAGTTCAGCCGGGTAAACAAAAGTCAGCTTATCTTTTGTTAATCTCTCTCTCTCTCTCCTACCTTTTATAGCTTTAGGGAAGATTAAAGTGATCATTTATCCAGCTACATTTTTTCACTGTGCTACACTTCCTGGCAAATTTAAGGAATTATTCCCTGACTGTTCTCCTGATTTTCAGGTTTCTTTCAAAACATTGTAACAAAGGAAATGGTTTTTCTCATGTAAACATTTTGGATTCTCAATAGAAATAATGGAATTTTTTGTTTTCCATGATTTGTAAACCATTTTTACTCCCTGATTGTTTTAACTCCCTACCATTAATACCACCTATTGTGCCAACTGTAGAACTTCTTCATGGTTGTTTAATATCCTAGAATTAGCTGCCAAATTTTCTTCAGATCCCACCCCACACTCTTAAGAAAGGGAAAGAACATTGAATAATGTACTCCTAGACACACAGTGTCAGGCAATGTGGAACAGAACGGCCACAGATGGAAAGATAGTTAAACTTACGGTTGACTACCGACCACAAGTCTGGTCTGTCAGAGTTGACCCCAGGGTGAAATAATAACAATAAGCATAGATACCATTCTCTAAAACCACTCACTTCCTTTCTTTCTTCCGTCTACAAAGCGAAGAGAGGAATATAATTGCAAAGTAGCGGAATAATTCTACAACATTATTGGCTTTCAGTGTCGGTGAAAGAATATATATGTTGACCAGCCTTTGCTTTTAGTTGCAAATGTTATATTTATTGACTTCTCTTCGTACAGTCCTTTATTACCAATTCTTTCTTTCTGGTTCTCTGTTGTCTGCAAATATTTATCATCCTCAGCCTTTTTTAGATTCTTTGCATTGAAATATTCTTGATTCCTAAACCTCTTTGATAATTTGCCATTGATGCTGGTGATAAAATCCATTTGGAGTTATTCAAAGATTAATACCATAGATTAATCCCATTCTTTTGTCAGATTTTAGATTCTAAAGAATCTGAAGAAGTTTCTAGAATAAGTGCTGACCATAAATCTAAGAACAGACTGGTTTTGTTGTCTTTTTTTATTTTATTGTTTTAGTTTTATCTTAATTTTACAAGATATTGAATGTAAAAAAAAAATATTTTATTTCTTGGAATCTTTTAAAAATTCATTTTGTGATCAACTGGTTTCACAGCTGGGTGCTTTCCTTGCCCTTAACCACTCATTCATGAAGAGGACTGAATCATGTGATTAGTTACTCTGCCTTTTATCTTCTCTTGCGTAAACAGCTGCTAGAAATAGTAGTCAAAAATAGAGAGAGAATATCTCTCAATCACATACACACACACACACACACACACACAAAATATTCCACTCTAGATAATGAAAGTCAGTATCACACATCTGGGCATACTCTATGTGGTTACTCAACTTGCAAGAATAGAAGTTAAGATTCCCTCAAATCGTATCCTGCCATCTTACAAAATGAAGGCCTCGCTACATAATGTAGTTCTTGTACAGTTTGTGTGAAGAAAAAACTGGTTGGTTGAGGCTGGAACATCTTTGGTCAAGGATCTCCGGATTTAGGAATAACTTTAAATTTTATTTCCTTCACAATTAAAAGTTTGCATAAAACAAGAAATTTCATTTCACAGAGAAACAAATTATTGTCATTATTATTTTTTTTTAAATAAAGAAAGAAAACACCTTTCATCCTTTCGGCGGGGGGTCAATAAAATAAGTACCAGTTGACCGGTCCCATCCCCCCCCCCCAAATTACAGACCTTGTGCCAAATTTTAAAATCATCATCATCATCAGTAGTAAGGCAGTGAGCTGGCAGAATCGTTAGCACGCCGGGCGAAATACTTAGCAGTATTTCATCTGTCCTTACATTCTGAGTTCAAATTCCGCCGAGGTCGACTTTGCCTTTCATCCTTTCTGGGTCGATAAATTAAGTACCAGTTACGCACTGGGGTCAATATAATCGACTTAATCCCTTTGTCTGTCCTTGTTGTCCTCTCTGTGTTTAGCCCCTTTTTAGGTAGCAAAGAAATTGGTATTTCGTCTGCCGCTACGTTCTGAGTTCAAATTCCGCCGAGGTCGACTTTTAAATAAGTACCAGTTACGGTCTGATGTAATCGACTGAATCCATTCCTCCAAATTTGAGGCCTTGTGCTTCCAGTAAAAAGAATTATTATTATTATTATCATTATTATTATTTTTTGTCCTCCTCCTCCTTCTTCTTGTGGCAAGCTGGCAGAATTGTTAGCATACCAGGCAAAATGCTTAATGGCATATTCTCTGCCTTTAAGTCCTAAGTTCAGATTCCACTGTGGTTAACTTTGCATTTCATCCTTTCAAAGTTGATGAAACAAGTACCAGTTGAGCCCTGGACGTGATGTAATCAAACTAAATCCCTCCTGCGAAATTGCTGGCCTTGTGCCAAAATTTGAAACCATTACTATCATTATTATTCTTATTAAGGTGGCAAGCTGGCAGAATTGTTAGCATACCCAATAGAATGTTTAGGGCCATTTCTTTACATATTTGGTTTGAATTCTGCTGAAGTCAACTTGGCCTTTCATCCATTCTTTTGGGGATTGATAAAGTAAATAGTAGTTGAAAACTGGGGCCAATGTAATTGACTAGCCACCCATTCACCCCACAAAAATTTTCAGGCCTTGTAATTATAGCAGAAAGGATTATTATTAGCTCAACCTTAGCGAAGGTGGAGTCATGTGCTGGGAGTGGGGGGTCAGTAGAATCTCTCAAACTTCTGGCTTTATGCTTGTGTTAGAAATTATAATTGTGGTTGTTATTGTTGTTGTTACATGTCAGAAGTGAAATTCCAGGTAGAATATATTTCAACCAGTTTGGTTGTGAAAGAAGACCGGAGGAATTTGGAGAAGCTTCAGATGTTGAAAGGAAGGAGAGACGGCAGTAGTAAATGGCAAAGAATGCTGTAGAATATTCCTTTGTGTGTGTGTGTACGTACAGGTGCATACACACAGACAAATAGGAATGTGTGTGTGTGCGTGTGTCTGTCTGTCTATTTCTCTCTTGAGGAAAATAGATGACAAGGAAAGGTTGCTAGGGAACCACAAAACATGTTTGATGTTGATCAGTTCAGTGTGAGGTGAGAGAGTTCTGAAACCCCTAAAGAGGGCATTAACTGTACCAGATTACACTGCATTAGGGTACTCTCTTGAAGGCGGCCAGTCTTAAAATAACAACAACTAACATAACAAAGATAAACAGAAAGTAGGAGAGAGTTCGTGGAATGTTGATAATTTTTGATTAATGCAAAGAGAAGTGGAATGTCGACCAGCATTAGTTTGGTCCCTTCCCCTGCAGGGGTGAGACGGAAAATAGAAAGTAGAGAAATATGAAAAGGTGTTGTTAGTCTGTTTGTCCCTCTTCATTGACTTTGTCTAATCTTTGCTCTGCTCACAGCAGCCAGAAATGGTAAATTTCTTGTACTTCTTTTGGAACTTATTTTCTACGGTTCTTTGGATTCTTTGGAACTTACTTTCTGTGGTTCTTTGGACTCTTGAGTCCATCTTAAGAATAAGTATTATCGTGTTATGTAATGTTGTGCCATTGTCCTACCATACTTTATTGTAGAATGCTGTTATACTACTATTGTCACACCATACTGCATTATAGAACATTGTTGTACCATTGTCACACCATACTATAATGTGCAGTATTGTTTTAACATTGTATTATTGTGGAATTCCTTCCATACTGTGTTGTGGGAACATATGGCATGACTATTTTATAACACAGTTGAACATTTTAGCAATAATGGGATGGCGGTGATATATATCATCATCATCATCATCATTCACCATCATCGTCATCATTGTTGTTGCTCTTTTTCTCTTCCTCATCATCATTATCATCATCATCACATCTATGTTTCCATGCTGGCATGGGTTAGATAAGTCATTATGGTTTGAATTGGTTCTTATCCTGACTTACTGCTTTCCTAAATGAATCAAGGGTTCACTTCTTACCTACACGTGCCTCTAATCTCTGTTGTAATGGGGCACAATGACATGGAGTAAGTAATTACCACCCTCTGCTCTACCCACCCACTGAATCTATAAACCAACAAGGGTTACTCTTTGTGTTGATCACCCTGCTAGAAACGAGTTAAATTCCCTTCATATCTCACTATATTGTCTTAATTAAAGAGAGCTGAATTGGACAATGTGGTCCCTGATGTAGGACAGGATGTAGGACAGCTGAGATGTCTTTCATTATAATTGTTTGACCGTTGTTTACCTGGGGCCAAACATTAGCAATGACCAAGCAAACACAAACTGACTGGACAGCGGAGAAAGTATAGCATGTCCTGAGTGCAACACTGCATCACAATACAATAGGGTAAAAGGTGAAGACCCCCTTTGGTTAGGAATGACCATGGGATTGCACCTAGAAGGTTCCTCTCCAAAGCACAAGTCTGGCAAGGTTGTTTCTGGAAGACCAGTTGTCGCCCTTCCCTTTCCATGGATGTTGTCTGAGGGAAAGACAAAGGGGCTGATCTAGCTTGGCACCAGTGATGTCACAACTCATTTCTACAGCTGAGTGAACTGGAGCAACGTGAAAATAAAGTGTCTTGCTCAAGAGCACAGCATACAGTCCGATCCGGGGATCGAACTCACTACCTCATGGCTGTGAGCCTGACACTCTAACCACTGAGCCATGTGCCTTTGCACCACAATACAATACACCACTGCATATCAGAATGTGCAGTTTGGTAATTAATAATGTGAAGGTGCAGCATGTCCGAAGTCATGGAACCTGAAGTTGTGTTTGGCTGTTATTGTTCTGCTGAATTGCAATTGACCAGGGGCTTTATAACAACAATGGCAACAACAACAACAACATCTATATCCGTTTTACTCCCACTCTCCACACACACTCTCTTAACGACTTTGGATTTTTAATACCTTGTGAAATCCATCGTTGATTTGAACCTGTGTTCTGTTTGCTACAATGTCCTGAAACTCTGTATTTAATATTGTTATTTAGGCCCCAGGCTGGCAGAAACGTTGGCACGCCGGGCGAGATGCTTAGCGGTATTTTGTCTGCCGTTACATTCTGAGTTCAAATTCCGCCGAGGTCGACTTTACCTTTCATCCTTTCGGGGTCGATAAATTAAGTACCAGTTACGCACTGGGGTCGATGTAATCGACTTAATCCCTTTGTCTGTCCTTGTTTGTCCCCTCTATGTTTAGCCCCTTGTGGGTAATAAAGAAATATATTTAGGCCCAGATCGGACCTGACCTAAGGTATTCCATCCATGGCCATCCTGTGTTGTTGTATATCTGTAAGCACATTACCCTAATGTTCCCTTCCATTTTAAGATGGTAGAATCTGATTTAAGAGTGACTTGATTGTTATTTCTAGCAGAATGACTCACCTTGCTGAGCCCCCACCAGCTCTCCGTTGCGGAGGTTTTGTTAGTGATGAGATTATAAAAACAAGGGGTAAATATTCCAAAAGGTTGGGTACTCCTGGTGATAAGGGTGTTGCTATGTTATCAGTCAGATGTTTAAATGAGATATCAAGCAGAGAATGGAAAAAAATTGCTTGTGTTGCTTAAATAGACATAATTTAGCTGGTGTCGAGGAAAATGGCTTATTTTGCTAAATCAGACATTTCAAACAGATGTTGAATAGAATTGCTTTTGTTGTCAAATTAGGCCCAAAATGTGTAGGAGATTGGCTTGCTTGATTTGACTGTTTAGCATTCAGCTTATTCTGTCAAATGTAATGGTTATTTATTCAAATTGTTTTGAATTAATCATGTGTTATCTGTCTGTAGCTTCAAGATTTCAATGATGTGATTGTATGTTTTAGATTGTCATTGTAAGGTAGGTGTGAAAGACTAGATCTGGCTTGTTTGAACATAGAACAAGTAGACATTTGGGGGGCTGGATGTAGATGGTTTAGATGCTAAATGGTTGGTGGTGATGAAAAGGACATGACTTTATAGGCGTAGGAGTGGCTGTGTAGTAAGTAGCTTTCTTATGAACAACATGGTTCCAGGTTCAGTCCACTGCGTGGCACCTTGGGCAAGTGTTTTCTATTATAGCATCGGGCCGACCAAAGCCTTGTGAGTGGATTTGGTAGACAGAAACTGAAAGAAGGCTGTCGTATATATGTGTGTGTGTCTGTGTTTGTCCCCATAACATTGCTTGACAACCGATGCTGATGTGTTTACTTCCCCATAACTTAGCAGTTCAGCAAAAGAGACCAATAGAATAAGTACTAGGCTTACAAAGAATAAGTCCTGGGGTCAATTTGCTCGACTAAAGGCGGTGCTCTAGCATGGCCACAGTCAAATGACTAAAACAAGTAAAAGAGTAAAAAGAGTAAAGAGTTACGTTGTTAAAATATACCTCTCTAATGTGTGTGAACTACATTGCTTCGACCCATCTCAGAAATGTTGAGCAGAGTTGTTTGTGTTGAAGTGAACATAATAAGAGACTGTGCTTCTAAGGAAATGATGACATACGTTGCTTCAACACGTCTAACAGAATGTATTTGTGAGTTGAGAATTAGGGAAATGGTTTACACTGCTTAAAAAGACCTGTCTAAAGGTTGTTGAGGAATTTGGCTAATGTTGTTTAAACAGACCCACCTAAGAGATGTTGAAGAAGGTGGATTGTTTTAATAGACCTATCAGCCGAATGTAGGGAAGACTGGCTTATCTTCTTTAAATAGGCCCATCTAATAGATGTTGAAGAGGATGTCCTGTTTAAATAGACTTAACAGATGAAGATGAGATTGGCTTATCTTGTCTAAATAGAGATTAATCTAAGAGGTGTGATGGAAAGTATATTGACAATGTGGAACATGACTAATGTTACTTCGACACAATCCCACAGACCTAGCAAAAGCAGTCGTTATAATTCGGATCAGAAATTATGTTGTTCAGAGGCACAGCTTTTTGAAGATCTACTTGAGACTGTGGTTATATCGAGGCTCTAATGACAATAAGAACTTTCTAAAGAAACAGAACCACTCATGATACATATTTTTAGCTGTCATATGATCTCCTCGGTTCCACCAGAACAACAATACTTGGTATTATTCCTTCCTAATAGGGAATTGTCTCCTGTTGTCATGTCACCTCATATACTGCCCACCCCCTCCTTTTCTAGTAACTGCTTTTATGCCTCCCACCTCAGAACTGTGGTGTGTAGACCAGTAAGGGGACCGTTTTACTTGATCCATTAGAAATAGAAACCAAATCAGACTTATTGTGTTGGACAAGAGGAAGGACACATTGGAAATTGTAGCCCTAGGTATATTACTTGAATAAAGGATAGGGTGGGTGGTCATGATTTGATATCTCTGTTCATAGGACTGCAGGACCAGGACTGACTTGGGGTTAAACATCATCATCATCAATCATGGTCACATACAGTTTTTAATTAATGCATTTCTGGTCTTTGATTTTGATGGCCATCGTCCTGTTCCATCTTTGAAATATTTTGGTCAGTTGTTACTTTGATAAAAGACTTGTGGAGAAGAAGATATTTTGAGAGAGAGAGAGCGAAAAGAGTGAGTAGTAGATATATTCTTGAGAGAGAGAGAATTTAGTGTGGGAAATGTTTTACTGTGTGAACTGGACGAGTTTTATCTTGGCACTGGCACGGGAGAGGTTGTTTAGAGAGGAAACCCTTTACTTTGTATTAGTTGTTTATAGTCACTTCTCTGTTAAATGGGCTCTCCACAGTTTCCCCTCCGGCAAATTCCACTCACAAGGTGTTGATCAACCTAAGGCTGTGGTAGATGACTCATAGTCAAAAGTGGTGCATAGTGGGGTCAAATCTGGAACGATGCCATTGTGGAATTGTTAAGCACACAGCCAGCCACGCTTGTACAAATGCTAAATGCTATCCTCCCCCAATCAGCTGTCTTTTACCATTCGAATGGATTAGCTGCGTGTCTACCAAACTTATTGAACACACAATGTTTCATAATGCAGTAACCGCAATGGTGTAGGAATTTTTTTTTTAAACCAAATAACAGTTATTGAGTTATGTCTGTCTGTCTGGGAACATTTATTACTCAGTATCCAACATCCATCTCCACTGAAAGCAACAGCAGCAGTAGCAGCAGCAGCAACCATAGCAGCTATAGTAGTGGCAGCAGCTGTCAGCAAACATTACTCACCAAGAAATGGAAAAGCTGGAAATGACTCCCCAGTTCAGTTGAGCTGTCATCTGCTTCATGTTACATCCTTTGACACCCGTTAGGGAAGAGTCGGTTCAATTGACTTTTTTCAAGGAATTATTTTAATACTCTAATTGTTGTTGTTTACAATTTGGGGTGTTTCATATTTTAGGATTATCCGTCATCACATCCTAATTCGTTGCCGACCCATATTTCTTGTGAAATAGCAGAAGTAAGAACCCCCACTTCTCCCCCTGTCTGCTCCCTTTTTATTTGGAAACTTCCTGTTTAACTAAATTAATTGAAACCATATTCTTGCTGTTGCAATGGCCTACATTCACATTCCACACATGTTTCTTCCATAACCTCACAGGTTCTTCTTTAGAATTTCCTTCATTTCATTCGATTCCATTTTCTTCGTTTGTTTTCCTTTCGGTTGTTTCTTTGTGAATCACTCTCAATATTTGTCCTGTTAACGATCCTGATTACTTCCACTAATTAACTATGAAATCTTGCTTCACTTGTTTCTAATCAACGCACAAACCCTAAACTCTCACTTTACCCCCACCCCATTTCCTGCCATGCCCTTCCCCAGCTAGATTATGGTGGTGTTCTGCAAGAATTTCTCTGTTGCTTATAAATTCTTCACTGGAAAAAAATGTTCAAGTTGAGTCAAAAGGATGATCTCCTTTCTCAGTGCTGTTGTTAACCCCAGGTTGGTCCTCTTCCAGCCGACCTATGATCAAAGGCTTTCTAGCAATGACCAACCTGTCTTTAGGGATGTCAAGAACTACACTATTTAATGTATCCTTCCTTTATTTAAGAAAACATGATGTGATTTGGCTGCTATTTCCATCAAGTCAAGTGACCACATAGGGGCTCCTTCAATCGCTTATGTTGTTGTTTATCTCCATTAAAATCTGCTCGATTAAACTAAGGGGTCTGTAGAATTGGTGAGAATGAACTTTTGAGGCTGTACCACTATAGATATATTTCTGTCTGAAATATATCTACAATACACTGTGTCTACAGGCAGTGCTGTGGAGTCGAAACTAAAAATTTTGACTCTGACTCCGACATTATTGGCACCTCTGACTCTGACACCCCTTTATGTAATCAAGTGATTATGGTCTACATATCCCATAAAGCATATGCATACGCTTGTACTTTAAGTAGGCCTATATCTTATAACTGGTTTATATTAACCCTTTCATTACCAACCCGGCTGAAACTGGCTCTGGCTCTGTAGTATAAATGTCTTGTTTCCATAAGTTTTGAATTAAAATCTTCCACCAAACCTCAGTCACAATTTATGTTCCTAACACTAGCTTAATGATAACCAAGTTATTTTACTAAATTCTTTGTTATATTTAAAATTAATTGAAAGAAATACAGAACATCTCAAAATAAATACAGTAACAAAAGGGTTAAACAATAAAGATATTATGAGTCAGAGTCAGTATAATTTTACCGACTCTGACCCCCACCTTAACTGTTTCTGACTCTATGACTCTGACTCCTCAGGCCTGTCTACAGGATGGTGCTACACAATATTACATCTACACTATATCATACCTATGTCATACACCACATCCACGCAGGGTGTCCAGTCCTGTCTTACCCCTCCACCTTGTAACACAGTAAGGCTATATAATCCGTGTGACCATTCACTACATCAGTTATTTTCTATTGCCAGCTTTAATTAATTGCAGCCTGAAATGAACGAGTGTCTCTGATTTATTCACGCCCCAACTGCTAAATGTTAAAATCACAAAAGATCAGTTTTATTCTATTTTATTTTTAAGGAATTTCATTTCCTAAATGTCCTGCTTTTGTTTTGTTATTAAATTTTAAAATATTAACCCTTTCGTTACTGTATTTATTTTGAGATGCTCTGTGTTTCTTTCAATTACTTTAAATATGACAAAGAATTTAGTAAAATAACTTAGTTACCATTCAGCTTAGTGTTAGGAACATGAATTGTGACTAAGGTTTGGTGGAAGATTTTAATTCAGAACTTATGGAAACAAGACATTTGTACAACAGAGCCAGAGCCGGTTTCAGCTGGGTTGGTAACAAAAGGGTTAAAGCTGTCAGAGTCGGGATGCTGCTGGTCTGAGGCAAAACACTGAAATGAGGTACCGTGTAGACACAGCATATTGTAGATATAACATCTAGTAGTATCTTAGTGTAGCTATATTACTTATACAACTGAAGTGTCGACATACCATACAAAAGATATTCTGTCCTACAGCTATAAGAGATATGTCATGTTGCAGACATGCCAATGCGGAAAAATACATGTTCAAAATAAAAATAATGATTATGATGATGATGATCGTCATCATCATCATCATCATCATTTTAATGTGAAAAATCAGCAGTTTGGCTTATCTTCCCATCTATTGTAACTTCCTGCCAGATTAAATAAACAGATTAACCAGAGTTGAGCTAAATAATTTAATATCCAAATATTTGTTTGAATCAGTGGCACTCAAGGGATTTTTTTATCGTATTTAATGCCTGTTGGTGTCACTTTTATTGGTTAGCAACACCAGGAAGAATTTCTGAAGAAAAGAAAGAAACCAGAACACAAAGCAGCCATCTTAATTTCTCTGAATTTCTGACATGGCGGCTGCCTCAGAATATTTCCCAGTCACAGACAGAACGTTCTTATTTCTTTATTGCCCACAAGGGGCTAAACATAGAGGGGACAAACAAGGACAGATAAAGGGATTAAGTCAAATACATCGACCCCAGTGCAAAGCTGGTACTTAATTTATCAACCCCGAAAGGCAAAGTCAACCTCGGTGGAATTTGAACTCAGAACCTAACGACAGGCAAAATACCGCCAAGCATTTCGCCCGGCGTGCTAACGATTCTGCCAGCTCGCCGCCGTCAGACAGAACGTTCTGTGTAGCATATTCTTTGATTAGTTTATTAGTTTAGTCAGTCTATTGTTGTAATTAATTGTGGCCATACTGCAGCACCACCTTGAAGAGTTTTAATGAATTAAATTCTCCCCGGTACTTAATGTTTTAAAGTCTGATCCTTATTGTATCAGTCTTTTTGTGCGAAACTATTAAGTTATGGGGGACATAAACAAACAAACAAACAAACTGTTTGTCAGTTGGAGAGAGACAAACACAAAGAACAGATCCTCACACACACACATATGATAGGCTTCTGCATAGTTTGCATTCACCAAATTCGCTCACAAAGCTTCGGTCAGTCTGGAACCATGGTAGAAAATATTTTCTCCAAGTGCTGTCCAGTGGGACTGAACCCCAAACCACATAGCTGTGAAGCAAACGTCTTCACCACCCGTCCATTATATCATTTTAAAATCTTTCACTTAGGGTGTCTCAAAACCCGAACCCAACATATTCAATCATTTCTTGAAGAAATCTTAGACTCTGATCCCTAACAAACCCCTAGTGAGTGTCATCCATTTTTTAACAGAACTTTTGATTTTATGGTCTCACGGTGGCACATAAAAAGCACTTTTTGAGTTTTTAGGCCTCATGAAGGCAATGTGGCCGATACCAGTGTCATGTAACCATGGCAACACCACGAAGCAATAATGGAACTGCCATTAATGCTACATGATGGTGTTGGGCTTCATGGAGACAAGGACGAATGACTGAGACCTTTGGCAATATGCTGTGCTTGAGAAGAAGACCCATCAAGCCAAGTGAAATCGTAGTCGTGGCAGATACTGGTGTCACCCAACTGGCACCGGTGCCCATGGCACATAATAGCATCCATTACACTCACTGTGTGGTTGGCATTAGGAAGGGCATCCAGCTGTAGAAACTTTGCCAAATCAGACTGGAGTCTGGTGCAGCCCCTCAGCTTACCAGTCCTGGTCAAACTGTCCAACCCATGCTAGCATGGACAATGGGTGTTAAATGATGATGATAATGATGATGATTTTGTAGAAGAGATGAAGATAAAAGGTGACCTTGAAACACCATCATGTAGCATGAATGGCAGTTCCATTATTGCTTCGTAGTGTTGCCATGGTTACTAATTACATCAACAAAACCACTTAACGAGAGCCTCTCTAATGTTTGCCAGACTTGCTACAAATAGCAGTCAATCGTCCCTCAAATCACACTCTGTCATCTCAGAAAAGGCCTTCATGAATAATGTAAACGTTCAGTATGTAACAGTGCATAAGAAAACGGGATGGTCATGGCTGGAATGCTTTTGATCAAGCATCTGCACTGGCAGGCTAGCCTAGGGCTAAATAACAGCAGCATTAACTAAATCAAGAAAGGTTGTGTATCTGTTTATTCGAATACCTGCGCATGCAGGGGTGGAGGTTGAATATGATTGTGCACACATGCACGTGTAGATTTGTGTGTGTGTGTGTGTGTGTGTGTGTACACTGCATGCACTATCTGTCTTTAAGTGCAGAAAGTACCCTTTTGATATCAAAGGAGTAAAGCTCCTTCATAGATCTACCACTCTTTGTAGAATTCCTCTTTGACTGTGGGGGCCCTTTATTTCCCAATAAATCCTATTTACCGATTCCAAGTAAATTCTTTGAAGATGCTTCCCAAATTACTTTCTTTGCTGAAAAATCGAATAACAAATCCTTCTTTCTTCCATTAAATATTGCTGCTGCTTTTCTCCTACAACACATTCCTTCTCGGATTAAAGTCCCCCACCCGTTCCCCCACTCTTTCATTCCCTCTCTCACACGCTTCCTCTTTCTCTTCCTCTCTCCTTCTTTCTTCATTTCTTTCTGCTTCTCTTTCCTTCTAATAAAAGTCCTCGTATTTACTGACCTTTACTGACCTTCTCTCCTGCTCTGTCTTTTCTCCCCCCCCCCAACTGGCCTTTGATTCTCTAAAATGTTGACCAAAGGGATTATAACTCAAAGCAACAAAATATCATTAAGCTGGACAACACGAAACATCCAGCGTGTCTCACCATTGTCCACTTTTGCCCACCTTTGACCGCCTGCCAATAGGTTTTAAGATGAAATCCATTGATCTCATTCCCATGTGTCCACTAGATGGGACACTTTGACATAGCTCAGGTCAGTTAGCTCATCCACGAGATTTTCTGGGATTCTTAGCAATTTGTCCATGGATAGCTTTATGACTCAACATCAAAGAATTGGGGCAAAATGCTGGCTGTTAAAAGTTCCTTGCAATTTAGGAAATAGAAAATTTGGCACAAGCCCAGAAAGTTCAGGGAAGCATGCGAGGGGATTGCATCGAGCCCCAACGGTCAACATGTACTTACTTCATTGACCTGGAAAAAATTAAAGGCAAGGTAGGCCCTCACGGGATTTGAATTCAGAATGTAAAGACAAACAGAATAGGTTCAGGTGTGGCTGTGTGGTAAGAAGCTTGCTTCCCAACCACATGGTTCCGGGTTCAGTTCCACTGCATGGCACCTTGGGCAAGTGGCTTCTACTATAACCTCAGACTGACCAAAGCCTTTTGAGTGGATTTGGTAGACGGAAACTGAAAGAAGCCTGTTGTATAATATATATATATATATATACGTGTGTATTTATGTGTTTGTGTTTGTTCCCCCCACCACCACCATCGCTTGACAACCAATGTTGGTGTGTTTATGTCCCTGTAACTTAGCAGCTCGGCAAAAGACATCAATAGAATAAGTACTAGGCTTACAGAGTATGTCATTAACTAAATATGCTGGAATATATTATGTTGATGTCCACCAAGAGATATCTGAGGACAGTTTCAGGTGAGTTTAGATCAGTGGTTCCCAAAGTGGATGTTATTGTTCCCCTGGAGGTGCTGGAAAGTTCCAAGGGGGTTTTGAAGAAAAGTGGGGTAATAATGGGGTCGCAATTCATGTAAAAACAACAAAATAATGGGTTCATTTGATTAAATTTTATTTGTGAAACACTGTTGTTGCTTTGACTTTACTTTGGAAAAAGGTCTATGTTTGTGATGGTCAGTTTGGGTGGGGGCAGTAGGAATGTGGCCTGGGTGTCAAGGGGGAGGTAGTCCGAAAAAGTTTGGGAATCCCTGGTTTAGATTAAGAGGGAAGTACTACCTGTCCACTATTCTTCTGTGTCTTCTCTGCCACTACCAACTGTCCACTTGTATCTCCTGTCATCACTACTTGCAGCTGACTGTCTTCCGTACCAGCTGTCCACATTGTTGGCACCGCCAGCACACTCTTCAACCTTATATTAAAAGGACCAAATAAATTAGTTGGGATGTCTTCTCATTGGAATCACACTGTCGTGTCTAAGTATTTGATTGGCTCCTAATATACCATTGATTAACGAAGGGGCTAGTAGTGTAAAAATTGATAGGACATATGGGTAATTGAACTGACCACAGTATTATTCTGATACTTATTCTGATCAACTCCAGAGAGATGATCATCGATGAAATATTTTAGCAGAATTGGTAAACTGACAGATAAAAAAAATACTTTGTGACATTTAGCTAGAATCTTTCTTCTCAGGTCAGTTTTGCCCTTCCATTCTTCATGGATCAATATCACTCAAACACTGGATCAATTGCTTCTCCTTCCTTTTCTGTCCCTCTTTAATCCACTTTTATTGGTGGCTTTCTTTTAATCCCCTGATTTCAGAATCCAGATCTTAAAGTTTGACTTTTCAATAATTCAATAATTTGTCTCTTATTAGAGTAATTTTGTCACAGTTGTCTAATCTTGCTCTCCTATTGGTATCCCTGCTGAATGTGTTACATAGGTGCTCCAGCTGGACACTAACCTTTGGAAGTGGTTTTGAAGCCTCAATTTAGAAGAGATTGGTTATAAATTGTCCACAGTATTTAATAACCATTGTTGGCATTTAACAGATTCATTAATGGAGTCAGTGGGGTGGGGGGGGTCAGGCAGCCGGTTCCACCAAAGACTTCTGTTTTACAGAGTCGGGGGAGGACATGCCTAGTTTTTATTACAATGCACTGTTACTACAATGCCAACAAAGCTTGGCTGATACATTATATGTTGAGGCGGTGGAGCTGTCTGCTTTGCACACAACCTTCTCCAGTTTCTCAGGAATATGCTGTCTTCAGTAATTAATCATGCCAAGTTGTTTCTTTTGGTTTTTCATTTTTGCAATAATCGTGGAGATGCATGTAATTTCTGACATACCAGGGTATCTTTGTTGCAACACGGTGAGTTGTAGCACACACACACAGTATCTCTGATATGATTGTGAATGTAACACATAGTATTTCTGTTTTGATGGTAAGTGTAACACATAATATACAGTGTCTTTTGTGACGTGTGTGTAACAAACAGTACAGTGCCTCTGTTGTGATGAGTGTAACATACATTACAATTTCTCTGTGATGTGATAAGTGTAACATATACTACGTTTTCTGCGATGTGAAATGGTTAGTGTAACACACTAAGTTTTTCTGTGATGTGGGGAGTGTAACACACTACACTTTCTCTGTAACATGATGAGTGTAACACACTACAGTTTCTCTGTGACATAATGAGTGTAACATACACTACATTTTCTGGGATGTGACATGGTGAGTGTAACACGCTGCAGCATCTCTGTTGTGACATGGTGAGTTAACACACACAATATCTCTGTTGTG
>NC_043015.1:39742911-39760411 GCF_006345805.1 Octopus sinensis
CTGTTGCTTTCTCTTGCTCTCCTTTTCTCTCTTTGTCTCTCTCTCACTCTCTCCCTCTGTCTCTGTCTCCCTGTTTATCTCTCTGTGTCTGTCTCCCTCTATCTCTCCCGCCCACTGTCTCTCTCCTCTTCTCTTCACTCCTTTCTCTCCCTCCCTCTGTCTCTTTCTCTGTCTCTCTTTCCCTCACTCTGTCTCTCTCCTCTCTCTTCCCACTCCCACTGTCTCTCTCCTCTTCTCTCAACTCCTTTCTCTCCCTTTTCTCTCCCTCTCTCCTTCTGTCTCCTCTGTCTCTCTTCCCCTCCGTCTGTCTCTCCCCCTCTCCCTTCTCTTTTCTTCCTCCTCTCCCCTCCCTCGTAATTAACATATACAATTAGCTCCGTTAACATAATGTCCATCCAGTTGAACTGTAAACCATTTTCTGCTGTTACAACCAACCAGCCGTCCAACCGTCCAACCATCCAACCAGCCTTCGATGCTTCTTCGCAGTCTGGTTGCTATGGGATACGGGAGTATTAAGGAATGTAGTCAGCATCAAATTGTTATTGTTGAGATGCTGAATTGTTTTTTTTTCCCCTGAAAGAGGATTCCAGCCAGAATGCGGAATGGGTTGGGGGGGTGGAGTGTGTGTGCATGTGTGTGTGAGAGAGAAACAGCTGTGTGTGTGCTTGTGTGTGTGTGTGAGGGGGAGAGAGAGAGAGAGAGAGATGTCAAGCGGAAATCAAGTAATATAAACGGTGTATAGTGTTGTTGTTGTTGTTGTGTATTCTTTTATTCTTTTGCTTGTTTCAGTCATTTGACTGTGGCCATGCTGGAGGCACCACTTTTAGTTAAACAAATCGAACCCAGGGCTTATTCTTCGGTTGTCATGCGATGGTGGGGGAACAGTCACAGACACACAGATACATACATACATACATACATACATACATACATACATACATACATATGTATATATGATGGGCTTCTTTCAGTTTTCGTCTGCCAGATCCACTCACAAGGCTTTGGTCGGCCTGAGGCTATAGTAGAAGACACTTTGCCAAGGTGCCACACAGTGGGATTGAACCTGGAACCATGTGGTTGGGAAGCAAGTTTCTTACCACATAGCCACTCCTGCACCTATATATATATATATATATATATATATATATACACACACACACACACTCACACACATATATATACAGAGACGTATGTTAATACATGTTTATATATATATAAAATAATGAGTTTATTGTCTACAATGCTCAGGTGCTCTACACTCATGATCTTCTGATTACATAGCAGTGAATGAGTGTGTGTTTGTGTGCCTTTGTGGCTATGTATGTATATACAAGGAAACACAAGTGGAAGTGATAATTGTGTGTGTGTGCGCGCACAAGGAGGAAAAAGTGCAAGTCGTATAATTTCACCACACCCTCTATCAAGTGTGTATCTGTGTATATATATTATGTAAATTTGAGTATTTCTCCCAATTATGTCAACATTTGTTTGACTCCCAAAAAATGCTTTCCGGCTCCAAATCTTTTCAAAACTTTCCTCTCTCTCTCTCTCTCTCTCACACACACACGCACACACACACATAAAAAACTTCAGAGAAACTACAACTTAAAATCACACCCTTTTATGTATTTATTTAGGGTCCTTATTAAAGAAATTATTGTTGTTGTTATTATTAACTAACCCCTTGCCTCCTTCAGATTTCAAGCTTCCACCCTTTGTAAGAAATTGGATCACTTTCTATCTCAAAAGGATGAAGGCAAAGTTGACGATAAGGATATTGACAGAGTTCAAATCCTATCAAGGTCCACTTTGTGTCATCTGTAGAGATTCCCAGATGGTGTAAAGATGTGGTGGCCATATGTGAGATACATTTTCTGACAATCCACCTCTTTGACCGACTGCAGTTCTGGGGGGTCAAGTGAAAACCATGACTGGTAGTTTGGTGCCTGAAACATTGTCCGGCACACAGTTCCCTGTCTGTTGGACAATGCTGCTAGTGGTAGATCAGCTGTTTTATGGAGGGTTTATGGTGGGTGAGATCATTTCTGTTCTTGCGGGTAACTGAGTATCTAAGAAAACAGAATGAACGGACTATTCCTATTGACTGTGGACAACTTAAAAAATTGCCTGATCGGGTGGAAATGGATGAAATCTACAAATGTATTTGTGTTGTTATTTGCAGTCCGTTTAGTGTCTTGGCATTGTAGACATGGATTTAATTAGATCAGCTGGATCCATTTTACATGCTACATTAGCTATCGACTGTCCTGTTGCAAGGACCACCACACACCCACTCCTGGGAAGAGCCGGCAGTTTACCTCTGGTAGCCATAGCGAAAGAAAAGGTGCCATGCAAAAGACAGACATTTTCTTCTTCAAACAAATTCTCATTGACTTGTTTGGTATTGTATGGGGACAGAGTGAAAGGGGGTGAAAACAGTGAGAATGGAGCTGCTCTCGGTAGGGACCTGTAAGGACAAAGAACTCAACTAGTTGAGGGCACTTAATATTGAAAGTTAATCATGGATCTTGTAGGGTTCCTCGAATGTTCCTGGGTAGCAGCCCTCCTTTTCAGGAGCTCAATTCCATATTTCTATATACCATTTGACTTCTGTGTATCCCTGCCTCCACCACATCTGAGTTTCACAGTTTTTGTCCTTGTAATGCCCCCCCCCCACCATTTAGTTGTGCCCTTGTGGCAATTTAAGGTGGGGTGTGCGGGATTACATGCTGTTGTTGCTGTAGTGATGGTGTCTACCAGTTTGTTGCTACGAAAAATTTTTCCGTTCTTCAATTTGGAATGTTTCTGATGTAAGAATTATACCAAAGACTTATTTTACAAAAGAACAACAAAATGGCAACAAATAGACAAAACACCAAAACAAAAAAACGAAGTAAAAAAAAAACCGACAATGAAAGCAAACAGCTGAAGCAAATTGCAGTTGTGTAATAATGAAGTTTTGCACCTGTTTAATTGACAGTTAATTACAATATTGCATCTGGTTGCCAGATGTGGGTTAATAATAACGAGTTAGAACTCTTCATTCCAAGCAATCTCCCGCATCTGAAATGATGGATCGCTGTTGGTGATAGCATTTCCACTGGTAATTCTTTCGACTGGCAGCAACAGCAGCATCCCACATCATCTCTTTCTCTGTTTCAATCACAGCAGAGAAAAAAAAACACATCAGCATCTTCTTGAAATAACAATAAAAGCTTTAGAAAAAAAAATGTTCATTGTGAAGGCTTCAGCTCTGTGGGTCTGCCTGCCTGCCTGCCTGTCTGTCTGCCTGCCTGTCTGTCTGTCTGTCTGTCTGTCTGCCTGCCTGTCTGTCTGTCTGTCTGTATGTATGTTTGTCTGTCTGTTTGTCTGTCTCTTCATCCATATTATTGAGTAAAGCTTTAGAAAAAGAAATGTTCATTGTGAAGGCTTCAGCTCTGTGGATCTGTCTGTCTGCCTGTCTGTCTGCCTGCCTGTCTGTCTGCCTGCCTGCCTGTCTGTCTGTCTGCATGTCTGTCTGCCTGCCTGTCTGCCTGCCTGTCTGTCTGTCTGTCTCTCCATCCATATTGTTGAGTAAGGATGAGAGAGAGAGAGACAGAGTATGTGTGTGTGTGACTGTGACTGTGAAATGGTTCCCCCTCCACCCCCCTTCTGTCGATGCTGTCACTCAAATGCAACTGCTGTTCCTTGCTGTTTGGTCTTACCATTCCTGCAGACTAAACCACATTTCACATCAACCAAACACATGCAAAACGATTGCTATTTTACTTGACAGCAATTGTGGCTTTACCGTTGTTGTTGTTGCTGCTGTTGTTGTTGTTGCATTCTTTTAACATTTGATTTTGCACGTTGATGCTATTGTCTTGGTGGTAGCAAATGGGGACGGTCGTGGTGGTGGTCATGGCATTACAATGGTTTTGTATCAATGTTGTTGTAGCAATGGGGGGGGTGAGTTGTAGAAGAGAAGATTCTTAAAGGACAAATTATGTAGTGGTAGTCATGTTATGTACGGTAGGGGTGGTTTCTTAGTGTTGCAGTGGTGGTGGTGGTGGTGATACACCAGAATTACATATCCAAGGTTGATTTGACCGATTCCTTATAATAATCCCCCCCCCTTCCATCCCCACCAATGACTTTTGAGTTTCTGCAGGAATTCAACCCAGGTCTACTACTACTGTTACTACTTCTACTTGGAACAGCAAGCCATTCCTATCCATCCTTTGATGCCTATGTATAACTAGGAGTAAACAAGTGTGTGTGTGTGTGTATATATATATCATCATCATCATCGTCATCATCATTTAACGTCTGGTCAGATGAAATTTGTTGAGATGGACTTTCAACAGCCGGATGCCTTTCCTGTTGCTAAACTATAAATCCCTCTTCTACCCAACTACAACCATATTAAGCTCCTCTTAGCATTCACCAGACAACTCTGTCAAATGCAATCCGTATTTATTCACATTGCCTTGAATCAATCACGCATTATTTTGTTACTTCAAGGTTGTGAAGAGGAGATTGTTTATTTTAGGAGTGACATTGCAGGCTAGGTGTGAGAGGCTGGATCTGGTTGGTTTCAGCATAAAACATGCAGAATATTTTGGTCAGATATAGGGGTCAGTTTAAATACTAAATGTTTAATCTCCTGTAGTCATTCAGCTATCATATGTATCATTTCAATGTGACCCTGGATTGGTAACTCTAGCGCCCTCTGGTGACTACAATCCCTACAAATATTGTGTTTTAGAGTCAATTATAGCTGTTTTATAGTAACAACAACATCGATTTGTTGGAGTCATACTTTTCCTAAGACAGAGTGAAAGATACAACTATGGTTTGGGTTTGATGGGTTTGTCTGTCTTTAACTGTATTTATACTGGGTCGTGTGTCAAGGTGGACATGTCATGATGATTGTTCTTCACAGCGGCCCCTCTCCTATCACCAATGCATTGATATAGTATACCTATTTCTTTATTACCCACAAGGGGCTAAACATAGAGGGGACAAACAAGGACAGACAAACGGAGTAAGTCGATTACATCGACCCCAATGCGTAACTGGTACTTAATTTATCGACCCCGAAAGGACGAAAGGCAAAGTCGACCTTGGCGGAATTTGAACTCAGAACGCAGCGGCAGACGAAATACGGCTACGCATTTCACCCAGCTTCCTAACGTTTCTGTCAGCTCGCCGCCTTATATAGTATACCATTGGCAACCACTCTCCTGTGACCTCTACAGTGATGCACCAGAGACAACCACTTCACTACTACTGGTCTTGTGGCAACCAATGCACAATTTAAATAAATATACACTCCTCTTTCACATTAACTTAGACTTGAAAAATTTTGTTGTCAGACGAAATGTTTATATGTCACTTGTGTACATGTGTATGTGTACATGTATGTGTGAAGCATATGCATAGTATGTGTGTGTGTGTTTGGTATATATGTAGTATAAGTGTACATGATAAATATGTACATTTAAAAAGAACTCGTCCCTTTCCCTACCCCAGCTAATCTAAACCTATTACTAACCATTACTAACAAGTTAAATGACCTATTAATGTCAACCCGTTTTTTTATAATGATAATAATAATAATAATAATCCTTCTGCCAGCAACACTTTAACCCTCCCCCCCCCCTCTGTTGTTGTTTCAAAGAGCTGGGCTATCAAAACTCTTCATCTTGACAAGGTTTTTTGTTGAAGTGGCTCAGATGGTGCAGTGCTAGGCATAATAATTGCATTGCAGTATTTACTTATAACACTGGACGTTCTGAGTTCATGTCTTGAGTGAGGTTGATAAGTACCAGCAGGGCCGGCCGGCCCTAAGGTTGCTGATGCCCTGGGCAAGCTGCACTTCAGTATGTACAAGCCGGCAGCCAGGGAAATTTCCTTGTCTTTGTCACGCCCTCCTTGGTGCCTCAGGCTACTGTCCGAGTTGCCAGTACCTTGAGTCGGCACCGGTACCAGTCATGAATTGGGGTTGATTTCACTATTTTCCTTGTGTGTGTGTGTGTGTGTGGTGTGTGTGTGTGTTATAGTGAACATTCTGGTGAAGAGAATATAATTTCTTTTACCACCTCCACCACCCCACTCCAACCTCCACCACCCACTCCCACTTCCACCACCCCACCCCACCCACACCCAACCCATCACCATTTTTCCAGTTGTTTTCACTGTTCTGCAGTCAATTCCAGACTCACCCCTATATTCTGGATTCACTCACAGACTTTCTCAAACTTCCATCGTTACCAGAATCCTGGTACTTTCCAGCTAAATCTGTTCCACCCATTAAACAAACACAAAAGAACTAACCCTTCCTCTACTTCCATCCATTCATCTCCCCCACCCCCAATCCTCCCCCCACCTCTCTCTCGGGGGGGCCCCTCGCCGTCCCTGCTGGGGAAATAGATTTAACACCAGTTGGTAGCCAACATTCCACTTCCTATAGTCTGTTAGGGTTGGAACTCTAATAACAGTGGAATAGACAAGTAGCACCAGATTTCTCCTCCTTCATGATAAAACCCCCTAAGGGATGATTCATAATTAGAACCTGCGTCTGAAAATTAAAAATAAAGAAAATAGAATTATCATAATAAAGTTGTGTAATGTAGTTTTTGTTTTGTTGTTTTGGGTTTTTTTTTTGCAGATAATTCTTTTTCTATACGTGTGTATTGAATGGGTATATTTTAACTTTTTCAGTGCCACAGCCCTGTTTCTACTATATTCTGTCTTGCATTTTAATATGAGAAAGATGAGAGGAAATATCATTAGACATAAAGAGTGAGACATCAGTGACTGTTTTGGTTAATTTCCTTATTTAACACTAGCATCGCCTCACTGGCACCTGTGCCAGTGGCATGTGTAAAAGATTCGAGCAAGGTCGTTGCCAGTACCCCCTGACTGGCACTTGCATTGGTGGCATGTAAAAAGCACCCACTACACTCTCGGAGTGGTTTGCGTTAGGAAGGGCATCCAGCTGTAGAAACTCTGCCAGATCAAGATTGGGGCCTGGTGCGGCTGTCTGGTTCACCAGCCCTCAGTCAAAATCGTCCAACCCATGCTAGCATGGAAAACGGACGTTAAACGATGATGATGAGGATGATCGTCATCATCCGTAATAAAGATAAGATGTAGGAGTGAGGCGATACAGGACTGTATGGGCCATCCTAGTGGTGCCGGGTTTTCAAGAACTGACAGAATTGATCAGCAAAGACCACAGTAAAACTACTGTTGCTACTGCTACCGGTCAACCATTCCTTGTCATTTTGTTTCGACGATGCCAGGAAAGATGACAGTTTCGGTGAGGCTGTCTCTTTTAGAAATATCTGTCCTGCCATTCTTCCCATTCCGCTCTCATCTTTTGCTAATGCTGTCGCTCTAACTAAACACCGTCTTGAGAAGAGGCTGTCAGTTCACACATCGTCACCCGCCTCCATCCCATTCCCTGGTTTAAACAGGTTTCACTAAACCTGCTTCTTTCAGTTTTCCTCGCATCTGACAATTTGTTGTGAAACTGCAAAATTAAAAGAAAATATTTTGTGTTTCCATGACAGCCTTCTTCACTGGGAAAATAAGTTTGGAATTGAAGACGCCATTATTTGGGTTGTACTGGCAGAGTTAAAGAGTGTTAACAGTCCATTCACCTTTTTTTTTTTTTTTTCTTAACAGAGGGGATAAAAGTGATAAGTTTGTAATGGGGGATAGGGGCTGCTCTAGTTTGAAGCCTTTTTATGGGATTATTACTCTGATCTCACTTCTTCTAAATGGAGTGTTTTGAAATGGTGGTGGGAGATATTTCACAGCCCAAACTCTTGGAGATATTCTGTTATTCTCTTACTGGTTTCAGTCATTTGACTGTGGCCATGCTGGAGCACCACCTTTAGTCGAGCAAATTGACACCAGGACTTATTCTTTGTAAGCCTACTACTTATTCTATCGGTCTCTTTTGCCAAACCTCTAAGTTACGGGCATGTAAACACACCAGCATCGGTTGTTAAGTGATGGTGGGGGGGGGACAAACACACACACACATATACAGCAGGCTTCTTTCAGTTTCCAACGACCAAATCCACTCACAAGGCTTTGGTCGGCCTGAGGCTATAGTAAAAGACACTCGCCCAAAGTGCCACGCAGTAGGACTGAACCCGGAACCATGTGGTTGGTAAGCAAGCTACTTACCAAACCTCCACTCCTGCGCCTATATCAACATTTGCAGAATTATCCAACCCGGCATAGGCATGTAGCTTGGGAAAAGAAGTTACAGCTGGTCCTGCCACTAAGAACCAATAGGTTGATGGTTTGTGGTGGTTCCAGAAGAACAGTGCTTTCAGCTTGGAACCCTGTTCTGAATGGAATATAAACTGGTCTACCAAAACTTGCTCTTGTCACAATCCTACTCTTCGAACCATCAGGTCAAACAAATCACCCCTGGTCACTACTTTGACCAAGTCCCCTTGACCATGTTCTCCTCAGGAGTTTCAAATCTCAAATCAGTTTGAGTAGAAACCATTTCAACAGGGATTACATCATTGGATCCCTATTGAGGAGGGGACTGGGAACCTTAAGAATTTCTATTGGGGCCACCACTACCACCATCTCCACAGCAACAACATAGTCCTTATATTCCTGCCCACAGAACACTGTGTCCAAAACTCTTAAATCGCTCAGTTCACCTTTCATAGTAATAGGCACCATGATGAGGTACAGTGAGGTAACCACATGCTTCCCTGCAATCATATTACCATGGTGACTTCACATCCTCCTCTGGGTCGATGTTGTGTGTGTGGGGGGAACAGTCAACAGGATTAAAGACTATTGTTTAATGACTAATGATGGATATATCTGACTGGAAGAAATCATACTTCATTTTCTTAAGAATTATTTTCTCTAAATTTGACATCTGTTTAACCATGATATAATATATACTGGTGGTAATGGTGGCGGTGGCGGCGCACCTGGTAATTGTAGTGGTAGTAGTGAGAGTAGTTGTAGAGGTAATTGTGGTAGTGTGGAGTTAGTAGTAATGAGAAATTTGACAGACTAGAAACAGGTGTTTCCTCTGCGCGTGTGTGTGTGTGTATGTGTGTGTGTGTGTATGTATACACAGATATATATGAGCGTGTATATACTCAAAAATATGCATACATAAGCATCCACATGTATGTATGTGTGTGTTTATGTACTCACACACACACACACACACACACATACTCTCACATGTGAGTATACATAAAATGTCTGTGTATATTTTATATATAAATTGTGTGTGTGTGTATACACAAGTTTTGAACCCTCAGTGGATCCCTCAGTTCCTTGATGAAATTGTAGGGGCATTGTTGTGGCATAGTTGCAAGTCTTGCATTTGTTTTGATGTAGTGGAGGTCATCCATTTCCAGGTCTGACTACAGATTGCAAAAGAAAATGTGAGAGGGAGAAGATTCAACTCCAGTTCAGAAATGTTTCTTCAGTCACCAAACCCGAATGGCTGAAAGGCAGTAGGAGCCCTTATGGCGAAGGGAGCCATCTAAAACAACCCTATCAATTGACTGCTTATATATATACACTAGCAGTATTGCCCAGTGTTGCTCGGGTTTGTTTCGACCCTTTAGAATTGGAATTTTTGAAAAGTAAAACTTTTGCATTATGTAGCTTGTTATTCTCTTTAAGTGAACATTTTTCTGGTTGAAATACACTGAAAAATGGCGACACAGCAGTCCAAAAATTGTAAATAAAATAGGGATTTTCATAGAAAAAAAGCACCTTTTTGATGTAAATAATTTTTGGTGTTAATATCTTGTACGGAAGGAAGAGCAAGCCTTCTTCTATCATACTCTCAATTTTGGTCAACTTGCGCCGCAGGGTCTCGGAGGAGATAGTGTTAATTGAAGGCTACCAAACCTGCCATACACAGACAACTTCAGCTTTATATAGAGAGAGATATCTCATCATCATCATCATTTAACGTCCGCTTTCCATGCTACCATATATATGTATGTGCATGTGTGTGTGTGTGTGCAAGTATGTATGTATCTGTATAGGATGTATCTTTATATGTATGTATACATATATGTATATATATATGTGTGTGTGTGTATGTGTGTGTGTGTGTGTGTGTGTGCTGCATGTATGCACAAAAAGTAGACAGAAGTTAAAAATAGTTGAAGATAGTATTTTCCAGATGGTGACTTCCGAATGGGTGGGGCATAAAAAGTCAAATAGAGAAAGAATCACTTGAAGTCACCACAAATACACACACGCACACACTTTATCTCTCTCTCTCTCTCTCTCTCTCTCTCTCCCCTCTTTCTCCCTAGATTTGAAGTTATCTGGCTGATGGCCCCCAGCAACTGTATAAGTTACTGTGGATATCAACACTAAAGGCATAAAGTCATTTAATTTAACCTTCACTTCCACAAAATGAATAAACACATTCACAAGTGATAGTGGGGGGATCATTCTATAATGTAACCTCCTCCCCCACCAACACTCAGTACGTGTGTCTCATCGTTTCAGCCAACTTTTTTGAGGTTAAATTTGTGTTTTAGTAAGGGAAGCAACTCTGCATAGTTTTATAGAATTAAGGGAAGATAACCACTGATTGAGTGCTGGCTGTTATGTTGTGGGATCCGATTATACAGAACGGGGCCGTTTCTTCGTCGCAAATATTTTACTTCACTTTCTGCCAGTCGCTATGGTTTGGCAAATACATTAAGATCACAAATTCTCGCTTTCGTATCTGTCTAAGAAGCCAACTTTCATGCAACATTATTTGTTTCTTCATCATCATCATCATCGTCGTCGCTTAACGTCCGCTTTCCGCGCTAGCACGGGTTGGACGGTTCGACCGCGGTCCGGGAAGCCAGGAGGCTGCACCAGGCTCCTGTCTGATATTGCAGAGTTTCTACAGCTGAATGCCCATCCTAACGCCAACCACTCCGTGAGTGTAGTGGGTCCTTTTTACGTGCCACTGGCACAGGTGCCAGGGGAGGCTGACAGCTGGCACGAACGGTTGGTGTTTTTTACGTGCCACCGGCACAGAAGCCAGTCCCTTTAAAAAATCCCTTCTTTGAAAATAACTGGAATTATTAAAGACTAAATTATTTGAAAAATTACCCTAGATTTTAATCTTGCTTCTACCAGTTCCCCATTATAATGCTTGGCTCAGTCTATCTGGCTAAAAATTGGTACCATGTTGTAACTGTTGTGTTTTGTTCATTTCTACCTTCGTCTGTTCGTCTGACTAAAATTACTCTCTTCTCTGGCGCCAGGGCGATTTTCAGCTGTAATAGATTCTGTTTAAATATTTAGTTCCATAACTCTTGTGAAAATATTGACATTCATAGGACCATGCATTTTACGTTATTAGTCTTTGTGAATTGGTATTTAATAAAACTGTTAGATTTAGTGAATAAACAAGGTTTGGCTTGAGTTCATACCTAATTATATATTAGGGAAATATTTTTTAAAAAAACATGTAAAACAAAGCTGCCATAAACATCATCATCATCATCATTGTCATCACCACTAACATCTTTAATAGCATCTTCATCACCACCACCATTGTAATCAACAACAGCATCATCATTATCATCATATTTCTATGCTGCCCTAGTTTCAACAGGTGTATATATTGACTTTCCACTGTGATAACTTGGGCTGTAATTCTCAGTCGCAAAGGGACTTGGCCCTTGGTTGCCTGAAGCGGAGTCCACTGACATTTGGACCAGGTTCATGGTTGATGGTTATTTCCTTTCCTCCGTCTCTCATTGTCATCGATTGGTGGAAGCACATGGCTTAGTGGTTAGGGTGTTGGACTTGTGATCATAAGATTGTGGTTTTGATTCCTGGAATGGGCAACGTGTTGCATTCTTGAGCAAGACACTTCATTTCACATTGCTCCAGTCCTCTCAGCTGGCGAAAATGAGGAATCCCGTGACTGACTGATGCCACGTCCAAGCATGGAATATATACATCTCAAAAACTGGGGAACCATTCCTGTGAGTCTTTATGATTCGGAAAGGAACTTTATCCTTATCCTATCCCACCCTGTCACAATACTTGGAGGCCATGATAGTGAAAGGTCTTGGATGGTGCTGTTTCGCCTAATGGTTTCAGGTAATCTATCAAGAAATTCTGTCAGGCATCGGTTTATGAAATGGTAAATCCTTGACATTGGAATAAAGATTCTACTCTATTTACTCTAAATTCTTCAAATCATCTGGCTCTTTCAAAACCATTTCTAACGATTTTATCTTGTTTTCCTGCATATAAGGCCATGTGGTTACACCAGATTATCACACACACACATGCGCATATCCTATCTCCCCCCCTCTCATGTGCTCCATATTCTATAAATCTGATGATTAAAATGAAAGTTGGTTTCTTATACACTATGACAAGAGTAAAAATACTTTGAAATCTCATGTGATAACACCACTGCCTCAACCTGGTTTATCACATAGGTTTATCACGACAGAGGGTATTGCATGAAGTGATCATATCAGGGTATATTGTATGGAGTGGCCGATGCCAGCGCCGCCTTGACTGGCTTCTGTGCCGGTGTCACATAAAAAGTACCAACCGATCGTGATTGCTGCCAGCCTCCCCTGGCACCTGTGCCAGTGGCACGTAAAAAGCACCCACTACACTCATGGAGTGGTTGGCGTTAGGAAGGGTATCCAGCTGTAGAAACACTGCCAGATCAGACTGAAGCCTGATGCAGCCTTCTGGCTTCCCAGACCCCGGTCGAACCGTCCAACACATACTAGCATGGAAAATGGACGTTAAACGATGATGATGATGATGATGAAGGAATGCTGAAAAGTCCCTGGTTTTAAGGGTATCGTGAGAGGCCTGGTTGAAAGTCCAACCTTCCGAGTTCTTCTACAGGGCTTAGGAAAACTGAAGGACTACAGCAATAAGTGTGTGAGTCTGAGAGGGGAATATATTGAATAAAATCATAATTAACTGATCCTCCTGTATTTTCTCTTACCCAAAGCCAGGAACTTTTATATTTTTGCATGCGTGTGTATGTGTGTGTGTGTGTGTGTATATATATATATATATATACACACATTTTCACAATGACCTCGAACCCACAAGTGTGAACAAGAGAGACAGAGAAAGGCAGAAACAAGGAAAATGCCACTTATATTTGAACACTATACAAATATTCCTTTAAAAAAACATTTCTTTTAATTTTAATTTTTCTAAATTTAATTATTTAATCGTTACAGTTGAAAAGGTCTCAAAATGACTGAAACCGGTACTGAAATGTTCTTTATAAAATTATTTTAGCATTTTCTATTTTGACTTATTTTTTCACACACATATATATATATATATATATATATATATATATGTTTGAACAGTACCCCCATGGATGGTAGTGTATGTAACAGCAGTATCACATTCACCACCATGAATATAAACAGTACCCTATTGTTGGTCTTACAGGGGATCTTGAGAGGGGATTGCCAGCTAACCAAATGATGTAGTATTTGGGGACTCTTAAAAGGAACCCAATCTTTCTTTATATCAGTGTGGTGGGGCCACCCTGAGAGTTTATCAGAGATTGTAAGATCTGGCCTTTGTAGTGACTTTGAGTGTTTCAGTTGTCTGTGACTAGAGATGGTGAAGCAGAAGTGTGCTTGTCTCTCTCTCTTTGTCTGTCTGTCTGTCTCTCTCTCTCACACATTCGGGGAAAGAGCTGGTATAGTGAAGTCATTATTGTTTAGGGTCCTGCATCTGATTTAGAGAATCAGTGTGTGCAAAGGTAAAGGATGGGTGGAGAGGGATGTCATCTTAAACAGGGATGCATGTTGTTAGAATTGACTGGCAGCAGGTTATTTATTAGGGTAGAGAAAGAAGAGTGGGGGAGAACATGCTGAACCTTGCTGTACACCCGAAGAAGGAGAGCATGGATGATAGAGAAAGGAGATGGGAGAGAGAGAGAGAGAGAGAGAGATAGTTGCATATTACAATGGTGGTGGAAACTTCTGATCCAAGAAATAAGCTGTACAGTATGTAAATTAGAGGACTGGGAAGGGGGGAATCACCTAGGTAACAGATTGTTGTATCGTTTATGAAGGTGAGAGACCGTTGGTGATAGATTGGCTGAGGATGAAGAGAGGAACATCGTAAGGGTGGTGATTGTTGATGGCTTGAAAGGGATGCTGGTGACATGTAAAATGCATCCGGTACAGCACTCTGTGAAGTGGTTGGTATTAGGAAGGGCATCCAGCTGTTGGAACCATGTCAGAACAGACGGGACCTTGATGCAGCTCCCAGCATTGCCAGCTCCTGTCAAACGATCCGACCCATTCCATCATGGAAAACTGATGTTAAGCAACAACAATGATGACGACGATGATGATGATGTATGAAAGATGGGGGTGACGGTTGTTAATGGATATTTGAGCTGCTGGGAGTGAGATCAATAGTTGGCAGTGTTCAATATGGGGCTACCTTTCTTGGGGTGGGGGAATTTTATGGGTGGCTGTTGGTACATATAATTAGCGACCACCTCCAGGTATTTGTATCAGCTAAACGAAAGAATGTGTTGTGTAGAGTTTAAGCTTGTTTTAGTCATCTACATAACATCAGTTGTTGCAGAATTACACTTCTCCTCTAACTCTCTCTCTCTCTCTCTCTCACTCTCTCTTCCCTTAACGATTTCTGAAGTATCAATAATTCATAAGCATATTGTCTAAAGGGGCAGGCCCTCTTTATTCAGGCTGATTGGATTTGTGGAAACTGAACCAAAACCAGAAATTAGATTTTGTTTTTTTTTTTCTGGCAGACTTGATGGCAGAGAGCTGAGTCGAGCACCATGTGTATAATATCACACATATATAGATATATGTGTGTGTTTGGTGAAACAATCACAAGAAAGAGAACTCAATACTTGAGTGTGAGTGTGTATGTATGTGCATGTAACTTCTACTTTATACACACACATACATATATATACACATACATACTCACACACATACATATGTCTCTCTCACTCTCTCTGTATGTATATATGTGTGTGTGTGTGTGTTTATATACATATATAAAACTGCTAGAGCCCCTTTAGCCAAAGGTCTACTCAGTTAGGACTACCCTGACTTTTAAGTCAATGACCATCCCTCCTAGAAAGACCAGCTACAGCCCTTAAATACCCAGCTTCTTGCATTTCCACATCTCCAAGTCCTGCTTTCAATTTTCCTTATAAAATCAACTGCATTGTCTCGTTTGCCTGTGTATATTACCGGTATGTCTTCTAATTAATTAATCCTCTTGCTTTTCAGAGATCGACATCTTACGTCTTATATTTTTAACCTTTGTCTATTAATATATTTTGCTTACCCTTAAATATATTATTCACCTTATACCTTCCACTAATGTAATTATATATAATGAAGCTGCCCCAGGCTCCAATCTGATTGGAGCATGGTGCAGCCTATTGGCTTGTCAGTCCCCAGTCAAACCGTCCAACCCATGCCAGCATGGAAAACAGACGTTAAACGATGATGATGAATAAACCTCTTTAATTGTCAACTTTTTCAAGGAGTATCTTATATAGGAAGACATTCTATCAGGAGTATATTTATTTTACGAAGGTGTATCTTCTACCAGGAGTATATATATATATATATATTTTTTTTTTACAAGGGTGTATGTTCTGCTGGGACTACATGTTTTACAATGATGTATATTCTCCCATGAGTACATATCTTTTACAAGGGTGTATGTTGTTCGCAAATGGCAGAGAAGTGATTAATTTTCTTGCTTAAAATAAATTTTTAGGATTGTTTCAATCATTAAAAATTCTTCATTAACAAACCCGTTAATTGATCCAGTCACCGCTGAAGTATTTCTAGTCTCAATGAAGTTCTTTATGGCTATATTTAGACACAAGTTCAATTCTTGATTAAGACTTTTGACATTTTTATTACCAATTCTTGAAGTTGTTTATTTTTCTAAGTCGCTTGTCCATTTTTGCCATCTTCTCCAATTTCATGTCGGAAACTCTTCTATGAGTTGGGGTGGTCTTTTAGATTGAGCGTTTGCTTAACACTGCTTCCTTACATCCTCCCCACCTCTTATCTTGACTGCAAACTCAACTAACACTTTCTTAGAGTTGTTTTACAGGAGACAAACACTTCCTTTGTTTATTTCTGTGGAGGTTGTCACCATAGTCTGTTGATAATTATGTTGTTATTTGCAACTTAATGCCAACAGTTCTTTTGAAAGCTTCCACTGAACTCATTAATTTAATTTATCTAAATACTGCATATTTAATTTGTTATTTAATTTATATTTCCATGACTTTTTCTCGCAACGCTTTGCCAGTTGTTCTCGAGATCAATTTGAAACCTGACCTAGCATCGTTGTTTACATCAACAAAACCTCCACCCTGACCGTAATTTCACCTGCTTCGTTAATGGCAAATCAAACGGTGAATGCTTTTAATTCTTCAGCATTTTCCATATTGTTACGGTTGCTTTTATATTATATTTTTCACTTCCGTCTTGTATAGTTTGTCTGCTTTTAACTCAATCAATAAACACAGCACTTAAATACTACCACAATGCTGCTGATTAGTACAGTTCTCTTACTCCCACTAGCAGACCGAGTACCAACAGAACCGATCTGTGTGAGCAACAGTAGCGACTCTATTTGAAAGCAATTACTCTCGTAAATGGCTTCTCTGTTGTCAAGATTCCTTCATCAGTAAAACCTTGTGTTTAACTCATTTATTTATTCTTATCTCGGTTTCTCTCTGTGAAATAATATTGGACTTCATTTCCAGCTGTGATCTATGTGAATGGGTGTTACACTTATTTAATGCTGTGCCATAAATGGAACAACCTGTTAGGGAGGGAGGAGTGCTAGATCACTACACCTCTCCCTCTCCCTCTCCCTCCCTCCCCCCCTCCCCCTCTTTCTCTCAAACGCACATCAGGAAGCTGTGTCAGTCTCAGAAGCTGGGTGATACATTTTTTCCCTTCATTTACCTCTGCTTAAAGACCCTTGGATTTACCTTTCCTTTCGTCAGGGGTTATGCTACCAAACTCCCTCGAGTTTACTGTTACCCTTTAATTATCTTGCACTCCTTTAATGGCATCAGAATTACTCAGTAAAGTCATAGACTTGACAGGAATTGATGTTTGGCACCCGGTGAGTTTCCATTTTCACTTCTCCTCTTCAAATATTATTTACCTTTTCTTCCTTGATATTCCAAATCACCATCTTCATCACAATCATCATCATCATCATTATTATTATTATTGTTATTATTATTATTATTATTATTATTATTATTATTATTGTGTTGAAAACAAATGTAAATAAAGCAACAAAATGTTAATTTGGTCTCAACTCTAATGAGAGAGTTCCAATGTGATTTTAGCCCTGACATAATAATGTTGGTTTTCTTATAGAGAAATGCAATCATTCTCTCTCTCTCTCTCTCCCTACATTATTAGTAACACATGCATGTCTGTCT
>NC_043015.1:39765411-39852911 GCF_006345805.1 Octopus sinensis
ACACATCACTTTGCTTTGTCGTACTTCATTGTTGTACAGTAAATATATAAGGAATTGGTTTTACAGTGCCACTACTTTGGCTTTGCCACATGTAAGCAGTTTATTTCCATGTGTAAGGAATCAGTTCTTTGTATCGTGTTCAGACGTTTTGCTTTGATGCTTGCAGAATATTTAAATGTGTTGGAACTGCCATATTTAATGGAGAGAATATTAAAAATATTAACTAGAAAAAATTAATATCCAGCAAGGAAAATAGACGTAACCTCAACACCAAAGCATAGTCTTCAGTGTCTTTGGTGAATGTGCCATGAAAGAATCAGGGAGCAAATATATATAAGATAGGGTTTATTTGTTGGTGTAAGAACAGGGAACAGTTTAACGGTGAGATAATGTGCATGTATGTATATATGTGTGTGTATGTGTATATATATATATATGTATATAGGAAGAATTCACAAAAAATAAACAAAAGATGAAGACAGGTAGTGTGGATAATAAACAGATGTATTAGTTTAGTGCTTGGGGAGTGAAAATGTCTTTAATGTTTCGAGCCTATGCTCTTCCACAGAAAGGAACACAGAAAGAAAGAAGGAGAGAAAATAAAGAATGTGTAGTGGCTAGTGCTCTATCACGAGTTGTTGGCAATTTCTTTTCCTTCTTTGGACTTTTCCCCTCTCTCTTTTCTGACAAAGAGCTATGCTTGAAATGTCAAACCCTCTCTTTCCACCGAGTGCCAAACTAAGACATTCCTTGTCCATGTCCTCTTGTCCGTTAATTTTATTATTTGCTTTTTTTTTTAATTGACTATCTATCTATCTATCAATCTGTTTGTCTGTCTGTCTGTCTATCTATCTATCTATCGATATATCTATATATATATATATATATATATATACACACACACACACACACACACACACACACACACACACACACACACACACACACACACACTTCACTCTGTATTTAAGTCCTGGGATTACTTCTGCGGATTTCATACACCATACAGAGTATATAATGAAAGGAACTCCTGATTTACCTGTTGACTGAAGTACAGTTTAATTGTTTATCTGAAACAGTGAGTGCATATATGTATGTATGTATATTATGTACAACATCTCTCTTCTGTTACTCCCTCTCTCATCACATTGTCTTCTATCACCCTTCCTTTCATTCAGTGTGGTTTGCCAAATCTGGATTGTATCAGAGTGCCAATAAGGTACCTGCCCAGATTCGAAGTCCCTTTTCTTTTATGCTATTTAGATATTTTCTGTGCCCTCTTGGTTTGCTGGGACCTCTCCCCTTATATCACAGCTCTTACTACAACTAAGACCATGGCGGAGTTTCACACGACAAATATTTTATTTTATGTTGCTAGTATTTTAGGGAAAGGTGTGATCATCGTAATCATCTCTATTGTCGTAACCTTTTAGCACTTGTGTCCAGAGGTAGCTTCTTCTGGTCATCTGTTGAACCACCAATTCTCATTAACCAATCATTGAAAAACCAATTCATTTTGGCAAGGTGTACCTTTAATGATTTCACCTGAGTTGTTGATATTTGTTCATGTACCTCTCGGTCATTAGCCTCAAATCGCCAGGTCTGGTCGGCGTTTGTGAGAGATGCAGCATTGAGGATGAATGAAGCCAGCTCGACCCACCCCGGGTGAATGCTGTCTCAAGACAAGAAGAAGAAAGAAAAGAACAGACTGGTTTCTCCAAAAGGCTTCCTTGCATTTTCTATCTAAAAAAAAAATATTCACACCGAGACTTTCAATGGTTCAAAGCTGCAGCGAACGTGCAATGGAACCCGAGATCACGGTTGTGATGCTTTTACCACACTCCCTAACCATATAGCCACACGTGTAACCTCTTAAACGCCACAAGCCATGGTAGTAGTGGTGGTGATGGTGGTGTCAGTGATGGAGCTCTTCCGTAATATAACCACAACAACAACATAATTACACACTCAGATATATATACACTTCATTTAGGTGGGGAGGGAGCAAGTAATTTTGAAGCAGGGGGGAGAGGGGACACACGGACACACACATTTTTCACATTAAATTACATAAAAAAAAGATCCATTTTTTTGTTTTATTGATGAATGTTCTCCAAATAAATATGAGAAGAGGAGAGCCATTAACTACTACTACCACTACTACTACTAGTATGTGGTCCATCTACCCAGGACTGTAAGGTGTAGAGGTGGGGTCGGGGGTCAGTTTGTTTTTTTACCTAGAAGGCAGGTTGCCCAAATATACAAGTTATTCTGTCTGTGATTTATTTACCTCAGTGGTCAGCGATTGTGGCCTGGCAGTGGGCCCAGGACAACTGTAGATGAACTGTAATTGGAGCCAATGCTGTTGATGATGATGATGATGATGTTGATGACCTTAGTAATGAAAATACCATGTTCAGTTGATTACATTGTTGTTTAAATACAAGTATGTGTGTGTGTGTGTGTGTGTGTGAAAGAGAGAGAGAGCATGTGTGTGTGTGTCTGTGTGTCCCTTCTCAGAAGTCATGTGGTGTTTCAGCTTCTGATTCCTTGTTCCAGCAAAGTAGTCAGGCTGCATCTAAAACATCATCCTTCTCTGTCTGCACCTCCCGGAGTATGTGATCTCCACTTCACTGAATCTGTAATGTATTTAATACTAGCAGTATCGCCCGGCGTTAGTTGGGTTTGTAAGGGAAATAAGTATATAAGCATTTTTAGAGAGTTATAGCCAAAAAATAGCCAAAAATGCATTAAAAATGGGAAAAAAATGATGGTAAATTTTTTTTTAAATCGTTGACTCATCGTAGACATTTTTAGAGAGTTATTTCCCTTATATAATAGCGAAAAAATGCATTAAAATGGAAAAAAACGATGGTAATTTTTTTTTTAAATCGTATACTTATCGTAGACACGTGCTAATACACAGAAGGGCTCGATATGAATCAGGACTATAAGATACTATAAGATTCTTATTTGGTTAAACTGCACCGCAAAATGTGGGAGTAGTTAGGAATCTAAATCGTAGGAGACAGACACACAACCTCTCTTTTATATATAAAGATTTGAAAGACAAATGATAAGCCCCTTAGTAGTACACCCGTATAATTAGGATACACTTGTTAGTTAAGTAATACACCTGTACAGTTGTATAACTCAGTGTTATACTCATTTAGTTAGATAATACCCCTTTCTGGGAAGATGGTATACAATTGTGAGGAGATAATTTTTTTCCCTCTTTGATTGGTTAATTCAGACCGGTTGATGTAATTTCCATTCATTAATTGTTAATATCTACCCTTATTGTTCTCTCAGCTCTTGTGAAGACAGTCTGTACCCGAGGGTACATTATTCATGTATGTCCAGATAACAAGCAATTCTACCTTAATTTCTAATCATTACAAAAATAAAATAAAACAAAACAAAGAAACATAAACATGTGTTATCGATTTTGCTGCTCACAATTTTTGCTGGAACGATCTCGTTAGTTCCAGCAAGGTCTGGGGGTGATCACAGGAATTTCAAAGACAGACGAAGGCAGCAGGCAAACCGTTCGGTTCTTTGTGGAATTATTTACTCTCCGTCTGTAATTAGGGGGGGAATTTTCTTTTTTCGCTAAAAGAATGCGGGTAACCACAACATCACCATTCGCAACAAGTGTGGATGGGTGGGGTGATAGGGGGATGGGGTGGGGTGGGGGATAGAAGTACCGAATAATGGTGCTTCGTTTGCTTTTATCAGGATAGAGGGGGAGAAAGGAGGAGGATGAGGAGGAGGAAGGGGGAATGAGAGTTAGGGAGAGAGAGTTGTGTTACATTAGCTTATATTTCTTATCCTCCCCCCCCCCCACCAACCCAACCCCTCGTCTCTTAACTTTGAAAATATGCAGTAAGAATTCTATTTCCTGGCCATTTAGAATCACTTCTGGTTCTTTCATTGCTGCCCTGTTTCCCCTTTCCTTGTTTTAATGGTTGTTGTTGTTGTTATTATTATTATCATCGTTATTATTGGCCCATTTTCATTGTTAACTGATGCTTGAATTTTAGCTTGACTTTTGTCTGATCAGTTGATTTATTGATCAATCTATTGATCTCTGCTCTGCTGTTGGTTTTCTTTTTTTTTTATTTTATTAGCAATTTACTATCAGAATAAAAACTGAGCTGGTTTTTAATGCTGTTCATTCCTGTTACCGTTTCTTGAATAATTGCACAATTGGGCTCGGGAACAGAAACAACATTTATATTTCCTGCTCATTACATTACCATTCTTCACTAAAAGTTAAAGCTGTCGCTGTTGTTATCGTTGTTGCTGTTGCTGTTGTTGCTATCTCTTGGCTCTGTTTTGCATAACTTCAGTTGAAAGTGGACTGTGTAGGACTTCTGTTGAAATGGGTTCAATTAGAGAGATCATCATCATCGTTTAACGTCCGTTTTCCATGCTAGCATGGGTTGGACGGTTCGACCGGGGATCTGGGAAGCCAGAAGGCTGCACCAGGCTCCAGTCTTATCTGGCAAAACAAGAGCATTCAGAGAGCGCAAGCCTCCACCAAAGCAACCCCAGCGCCTTCTCAACGATTAGCCAGAGATGATTTTTGAAATGAGAATATCTGAAATAAACTCGACTGCTCTCACAAACGAGAATAGTAAAAATGAATTCGACTGCTCTCAAAAATTAAGTAAAAAAAAATCGGAAAAATAATCCAGAAACCTTGTCTGGTACCCAATTGATCCCAAAATTTAATCAGTTCATGCCAGTCACGAGGACCAACATCCCTGAAAGTTTCATCCGAATCCATCCAGTGGTTCTTGAGATATCTTGTCCACAGACAAATAAACAAACATGACTGAAAACAATATCTCCGCCTTCGCTAAGGCAGAGATAATAATGTAAATAAAAAGCCCTTCAGGTACAACATATTTATTGTGTTGATGTTGGAGATGAATAAGGGTTTGTTAGAAAACATGATATTAGATGAGTTGTAATATTAACTTTCATTGTCTGGCTCCTTTTTAGAGGAAATTGCTGAAACAGTCAAGTTTTCTAATCAGAAAAATAATATGTACACTTGTGTCTGTGTGTGTTTTACTAATATATTATAGAAATATATACAATAGACCATTTGCATTATGTATCTACCTCTCTCGCACTATTGGTATTCAGTGATTTTTCTTGCTGATAAATTCAAACATACACACACACACACACGAATTTACAAACAAGGCAGGAAAGTGCTCAATGCCAAAGTAGAGTGTAATTATATATTATAGCGCTGAGATTACTCACTGTTGGCACTCTGAGTTTTAAGACATTTTGTTGATCATGCAACTCGTATATACAATATTTCCATATGCATAACCCAACCCATGCCTGCATAGGAAACAAATGTTAAACTATGTTGATGACAATGAATATATATATATATATGTATATGAAGTCATAATAATAAAGAAGTCAAACCAAATAGTGATATTTTGAAATTATTCAAGTATGATTCTGGTTTGTGTAATATACAATAGGAAATGCATCCATTTCATCCGGCATTTTTCCGATGGTCGGATAACTGAAGAGATGGTGGTGTGGATTTCCACCTCAGCATCCGAAACTTGGAGTTTTATCATGGCTACCGAATAATTGTCACATCTTACATTTACAGATAAATTCCTCTATTTACATAATATCAAGGTCTCTTTCATTCTTTTGTTGTCTTACCATTTCTATCAATATATATATATATATCATCATCATCATCGTCGTTTAACGTCCGTTCTCCATGCTAGCATGGGTTGGACGGTTCGACCGGGGTTCTGGGAAGCCAGAAGGCTGCACCAGGCTCCAGTCTAATCTGGCAATGTTTCTACAGCTGGATGCCCTTCCTAACGCCAACCACTCCGTGAGTGTAGTGGGTGCTTTTTACGTGCCACTGCACAGGTGCCAGGCGGGGCTGGCAACGGCCACGGTCAGATTGGTGCATTTTATGTGCCACCGGCACGGAAGCCAGTCGAGGCGGTGCTGGCATCGCCCACGAGTCGGATAGTGCTTTTTACGTACCACCAGACCAGGGATCCTGGCTGGTTCAATTCGATTTCGATTTCGCTTGCCCCAACATGTCTTCACAAGCAAAGGGGGGGTTGGCATGGGTGCCTGTCGTACGGTCGCATTGGAGTATTTTACGTGCCACGGCCACAGTCGGATAGTGCTTTTTACGTACCACCAGGCCAGGGATCCTGGCTGGTTCAATTCGGTTTCGATTTCGATTTCGCTTGCCCCAACATGTCTTCGCAAGCATGGGGGGTTGGCATGGGTGTCTGTCGTCGGATGAGGTTCTATATCGACTTCGCTTGCCTCAACCGGTCTTTGTGTCCAAGGGAGGAAAGGCATTCATAAGTGGGCTGGGCTCACTTGTCCTGCCTGGTCTTCTCACGTACAGAATATTTCCAAAGGTTTCGGTCTCTGGTCATTTCCTCAGTGAGGCCTAAAGTTCGAAGGTCGTGCTTCACCACCTCGTCCCAGGTTTTCCTGGGTCTACCTCTTCCACGGGTTCCCTCAACTGCTAGGGATTGGCACTTTCTCACACACCTATCTTCATCCATTCTCGCCACATGACCATACCAGCGCAATCGTCTCTCTTGATTAATTATTTATTTTTTATGCTCTACAATGACTTAATTCCGAAACGTGCGTCCGTAGGTAACTTAATATAGAATGATTTTCTTCATTTCTTTCTCTTTTACCTGCGTCGTTTGTTTTTTAAATGCTTTGGTTTTACTGGGATCTCCCTTTTATGTAGAAAGAATAGCCAAAACTTTTTGACTGCTATTTCTAAATTCGGTGTGTGGTGAGGCAAATCGTTGCTGAACCCTTAATTATTTAGTATTTTTTATATATATATATGAATGAAAATAATCATTCTAGTCTAAATCAAGAAAAAGAAAACAGAGCTAAAAGGAGCAATCCACAACATTATCACTTCGGTATATTACGATAGATTAACTTCATTCATTGGTGTCATCATTATCACCTCTACTAAGCAGGTTGCTCCACTGGGTGATCGCTACAGATTGAAGGTTGTGCATTGTTGAAGTGAATTAGTGATTTGGTCATTATTCCTCTCCGTTTTTAACCACTTGTGCCCCTGGGAATGTCATAATGATTACGGCTTCTGTTTCTTCCAATCTCTGTATAATCTACCAGTGGATGCTGTATTAGATAACAGCCATCACTGTGTCAAATAGACTGAGAGATCAATTACCGAGGGTTCGTGTGTGAAATAATTGTTTGTTTCAGTTGAGTGAATCACTCTATCAATGGTTGATGCTGTGTTGATGGAAAACTGGTGATGCAAATTCCTTAAAACAATATCTTTGGAGATAAGAGCAATACAGTCTGAGCAACAACAACAACAATAACAGAAGCAGCAGTAATGCATAGGATTGTTGTTTCAAATCCTGCCACTTCTACTTGGTTATGTCGATCAAGCATTGGTGAGGTGGAAGAGGAGGCAGAGGAGGAGGTGTATTTGGCTGTGTGTGTGTGTGTGTGTGTTGTATGGAAAGAAAATCCTGCATCATCATCATCATCATCATTGTCGTCATCATCGTCATCATCATCGGTTCGATGCCAACCCTAATTCTTGAACGACGTAAAGCACTTGAGGGGAAACAGAAATGCTAAACATTTCTGCAAATGTTTTGACAATTCTTGATTGATCGACTTCACAAAGAAACAACAACAGCAACAAAAACAATACTACTACTACTACTACAAATAATAATAATAATGATAATAATAATAATAATAAACAGGAATTTAGCGAATCAAAAACTGGAATGTGATTTGTTTTGATGGTATTTGATGGTTGTTATTTGATAAAAGATCGGAATGCATCTTGAAACATGTTGGATTGAGGTTTAGTTCCCTTCCTGATACAAGATAGGAAACTGGCAGATCAATACCATCAGATCAATACTGAAATAGATGATTAGAATCTTGTTTTTGTTTTTATCATTATTATCATTATTATTATTATTATTATATTAAGGTGGTGAGCTGGCAGAATCATTAGCATGCCGGGTAAAATGCTTTGCAGTATTTCTCCCATCTTTATGTTCTGAGTTCAAATTCTGCCAAGGTCATCTTTGCTTTTTGTCCTTTTGGGGTTGATGAATTAAGTACCAGTGAAATGCTGGGGTTGATGTAATCGACTGGTACCCCTCCCCCAATATTTCAGGCCTTGTGCCTATAGTAGAAAGGATCATCATCATCATTATTATTATTAAGGTGGCAAGTTCACAGAACCATTAGCATGCTGGGCAAAAAGATTAGCGGCATTTCGTCTGTCTTTACGTTCTGAGTTCAAATCCTGCCGAGGTCAGCTTTCTTTTTCATCAATAAAACAAGTACCAGTTATGCACTGGGGTCGATGTAATCAACTTATCCCCTCCCTGAAATTGCTGGTTCTGTGCCAAAATTTGAAACCATTCTTATCATTACCATTATTATTATTATGGCAGCAAGCTGACAGAATTGTTAGCATTTCTTCTGGGTTCATATTCCACCAAGGCCCATTTTACCTTTCATTCTTTTGGGTTTGATAAAATAAGTACTGGGGTTGATGCAACTGGTTACCCCACAATTCTTGGCTTTGTTCCTATAGTAGAAAAAAAAATCGTTATTATTAAGATGGCAAGCAGACAGAATTTTGAAAGAATCAGGCAAAAATGCTTGGCAGTATTTCTTCCAACAGTTTACATTCTGAGTTCAAATCTCAATGAAGCCAACTGTGCCGGTGTCGATAAAATAAATTGCCAGATCAGACTGGAGCCTGGTGTAGCCTGCTGGCTTCCCAGGCCCCAGTCGAACCGTCCAACCCATGCTAGCATGGAAAATGGACGTTGAACGATGATAGTGATGATGATGATGATGATGCTGGAGTCAGAGGTATCAGCTTAGACCCCACCACCTCAAAATTGCTGGCCTTGCGCTGAACTTTGAATTATTATTATGATGTTAACATTCCGGTTAATGTTGGGTGAATGAGAAACACACTGGTTGAAAAAAAAAATGAAAAAAAACATTGGGGGAGGGGGGCTGTAATGAGGGGGTGGGAGTGAAGTTGGTTTAAATGTTGTTGTTGTTGCTGATGTTGTCTATAATCAATTTTGAGTCGATATTTCATTGGAAGTCATCCAGAAACTTTTTGCTGTTGATGTATTTTCAGGACCACCTCCCAGGACTCACAGAGTCAACTTAGTATATTGACATTGTTCCAATGTACACATAGTCTGTCTGTCTGTCAGTCTGTCTCTTTCTCTCTCCCTCTCTCTCTCTCTTTCTCTCTGAAGATTTATGTCATATTGTTCAGCAGACCCTTATAATCGCCTTTACAAACTCCTTAATAATCTTTATACACCTTTGCAGATCCTTCTTCCACACCTCTGTTTTTATTGACTCCCACTTTGCATTTATTCCATAGTTTGTTCAGTTCTTTACAAAATAGTGTGACCCCCACCACCAACACCACCCAACACACCATCTACCAATCCGCCTCCTTCCTTCCTTCCTTCCTTTCACTATGACTCGTTTCACTACAGACATACAGACATTGCTACATCAACTGCAAACGCAGACATTATTGTACACATGCACACTATCGCACGTATGCATAAATCGATTCACGCACGCATGCACAAGCATTGTATTTGATGACATAAAAAATGCAAGCGCAGATTAGGCCCAACCCAGTTTCATCCGCTCTTATTCAGAGAAAAGGTTTTTAGTGCATTAAAACCTGGATTATTTAAAGCAATACAACATGGTGAGATGGCAGAGTTGTTGCCATACGGGAAAAAATTCTTGGCAGCATTTTGTCTGTCTTTACGTTCTGAGTTCTAATCCTGCTGAGGTCGGCTTTGCCTTTCATTCTTTCAGGGTTGATAAAATAAGTACCGGTTATGCACCGGGGTTGGTGTAATCAATTTACCCCTCACCCAAAATTGCTGGCCTTGTGCCGAAATTTGAAATCCATATAGTCCCAACTTTGCATATGGGCACTATGGTGGCTGGTGGGGTGGGGGTGAAGGTGGTGGTGAGGGTAGGGGTGGTATTTTTAAAGGGGCACCACTTTTGGGTCTGCTGTAGGCAGTATGCATTTTTTGTGGGGTCCGGGGGCAACAAAGAGAAGGGCTGCCCCGGGCGACATACACTCTAGCTACGCTAGTGCATATAGGCCCTTGGGGTTGGGGGTATTATTGTTTTTTTTTTTTTTGAGACATTTTTTGAAAAGAAAATAATGGTGCATCTTGTATGCTGTCAAATATGGTATACACACACACACACACACACGCATACACACATGAACATACATGAATGCACAAACATACATATGCATGAACACACACACACACACACACACACACGCATATGTGAGCATACAAACATACACATGAGCACACATACAGATGTATACACACACACACAGATAACTTTCAGCAAATGGAACTGGTCTTCCCTCCCCACCCCCTGCCTCCCTCCCCCCTGCCTCCCTCCCCCCTCCGTCCCATCCCTCCATGGTTTGTAAAGGTTTTCCATCAATATTTCCAAAGTAGAATTTGTTGAGTGGGGAAAAGGAAGATATTGGTTCCTCAAGTTTTTATCATCGATGGAACAGTCTGACCTGAACTATTGATTATTTTGGAGGAAGAAGAAGAAGAAGAAGGAGAAGGAGAGCAAGAACTGTGCAACGCTGTTTACTTATGTGCAGTGTTGATGCCGGTGTTACTGCGCAGTTCTTTAGGCTGTGCACTTCCATAGACTCACCCACCAAATCTCTCCTTCCTTCCTTGTGTGTGTATGTGTGTGTGTATGTGTGTGTGTGTGTGTAGATGCAAGCATGGCTGTGTGGTTAAGAAGGTAGCTTTGCAACCATGTGCTTTCAGGTTCAGTCCTACTCTGCGGCAATTTGGGTAAATGTCTTACTGTACCTCTGGGCCAACAATTGTTTCCATGTGAATGAATTTGCTGGACAGAAACTGTGTTGAAGCCTGCTGTGTGTGTGTGTGTGTGTGTGTGTGTGTGTGTATGACTGTTTGGTGACTGGTGTTGGTTTGTTTGCATCCCTATAGCCTTAGCAGTTTAGCAAAAATAGAGAGATTGATAAAGTATCAGGACCAGGGTTTATTTGATTGCAAAGAACCCTTTGAAGCGGTGTCCCAGCATGGCCACTGAAACAAGCAGAAATAAATTCATATACTTGGTGTCCCAGAAGTTGTTCACCACCCTGGTTTTTTTTAAAAGAAGACACCCTTACTGATTTCAAAAACACCTTATTGAAATTAATCGTAACAAATGCTCAAATTGAGCACCCTCTACAATAAAACATGTAGAAAAAAAATATAATAAAATAAAATGCTTTAATTAATTTTAATGAAAACCAGAATGGTGTGTGACTTCTGGGACACCACCCTGTATAGATTTATATAAGTACATATATTAAGGTGGCGAGCTGGCAGAAACGTTAGCACGCCGGGCGAAATGCGTAGCCGTATTTCGTTTGTCATTACGTTCTGAGTTCAAATTCCGCCAAAGTCGACTTTGCCTTTCATCCTTTCGGGGTCGATAAATTAAGTACCAGTTACGCACTGGGGTTGATGTAATTGACTTAATCCGTTAGTCTGTCCTTGTTTGTCCCCTCTGTGTTTAGCCCCTTGTGGGTCGTAAAGAAATATATATATGTACATATATTTGTGTACGCACACATGCACAGACACACACATTCTCTCTCTCTCTCTTTTTCTCTCTCTCTCTTTTTCTCTCTCTCTCTTCTCTCTCTCTCTCTCTCTTTCTCTCTCTCTCTCTCCCTCCCTCTACTCCCATTTTGGAATCCGGTTATATATTTATCAAATGTCTTTCCTTCATATTTTGTAATTCTTCAACACATTCTTCTGTTTCTCTAAACAACACCATTTGTTGACTTTTATCTTTGGACATAGAATTCTGTCTGTATGCGCATGGGTGTTTCTCTTGTGACACGATGCCATGGAAACATAATACATGCTGCGGTTACATGTGTGTGTGTATGTAATGCTATTTTTGTATGTACATTTATGTGTGAGCTTATGTAGTTGTATTGGTGTGTTGGTGAATAAGATTCCTTATAATACTCTGATATTCCTACCAAGATATAAACTTACTCAATTCTTACATGGAATCTCTACAAACAGACCAATTCCACTCTGCCATTGCAATATTCTAACCAAAACTAATTTATTTATCAGATGTTAAATTACTTTTGGTTTTTATTCCAAATCATTTAATTATTCCTTCGTCTTTACAGTATAAGGTCTACCATTTCCATTATTCCTTTACTTTTGTTTTAAGAGGTGAAATGGTAAAGTCTTTCAATCTCAAGTTCAAATCTTCTGTCACCATTTCATTTTATTCCCTAGCTGAGCACTTGCATACCAGAACCTCTATTCACACAAATTGTCTGTAATTGGTACCAAATCTCGGAATCCTTAGAATATCCTTGTTTATGTTTATGTTCTGGGTTCCAACCCTACCATGGTTAAAACTCTATCTTATTCTCCTCAAGTACCACTTAAATACTGGGGCTGATATGATTTATTATATCTCTCCTTAAACATGTGGCCGTGTGCCAATATTTATTCTTAGGTCTCACATCTCCTGCTGAAGAATACAGGAAGCTTTCTGAAATATCAATCTAGGGATTTGTTTGGGAAATGGAAACTTTTAAGAGGAAATATCCATTTAGGAAAGTGAAGAATTCAATGTTTGAAGGAAGAATTTAGTGCTTCTATTTCAGAGTTTTGTTTTGAATAATGCTCCTTTTCATGACAATTTCTGTACAATACTTATCACAGTTCACTTCAGTTCAAGTTTACAACTTGAAGGACATTCCAACATCTTTCTAACACAAGCTCTGTTTATATCCAGATTTTCACAACCATCATGGTGACTGTGTTGTTGAAATAAAAAAAAAATGCAAGCAGTTGTTTGTAAGAAAGAAGCTATTGTAGAGACTGGAAAATTACTTGGCATCTCAATTACATAAACTCATTTACATTCAAGCTTAACAAGGGAGCCTCTTAGTTGTCAATTGACTAGAAAGAAATAACAGTTAAATCTCCATCAAATTCTATCTTGCTCTCAGACAATGGAGAGTAATCTCTCTTTATATAAAGCTGAAGTTAGCCTTCAACTAACACTATCTCCTCTGAGACCCTGTGGCGCAAGTTGACCAAAATTGAGAGTATAATAGAAGAAGGCTTGCTCTTCCTTCCGTAGAAGATAAAATTCAAATCGGACCATGCTAAGACCAAAAATTATTTACATCAGAAAGGTGCTTTTTTTCTATGAAAATCCCTATTTTTTACGATTTTTGACTGCCGTGTTGCCATTTTTCGGTGTATTTCAACCAGAAAAATGTTCACTTAATGAGAATAACAAGCTACATAATGCAAAATTTTTACTTTTCGAAAATTCCAATTCTAAAGGGTCGAAACAAACCCGAGCAACACCAGGCGATACTGCTAGTAAACTATATTTTGAATAAAATAGTTATGGCAGGAATGTCTTTGTTCACATTTTTGGTGGTGGACTAAAGTTAATCTGATCAATAATAGATATTTGGTTTTGGTCTGATTTTCTTTGAGGGTTTATATTTCCCATATTCTTTAGAAATGCTGAAAACATCCAGATTTAGCTCCTTGCTGACTGCTTTCACCCACAAACAATTGTTGTTGTTGTTACTATTACAAACTTACATCTATAGTCTCTTTCTCTAAATTGTCTTCATCATGTCTGAAAAGAAAAGAAATTGGCAGCTGTGTTTCTCTCCCCCCCCCCCCCACCTCCCCAGCATCCCGTATTGAAGAACGACTTCCCAAAAATATGTCAGACTTATCCTGCCTGGTAGAGCATCACATTCTGAAATCTACCAAATCTGTAGAAATTGAACTGAAGACCATTTCCTAATCTCTTTAATGATGTTAGAAGATTACAGAGTCATTAAACGATACTAAATCTTTTATTGGAACGGTCAGTTTCTCTACTGACCGCTTATAATTCTTCTAATCTATGTAATCTACAAGAGCTAGTTCCTTGGCAAACTGACCATTTGGTATTTTCTCTTCCTGGAAGTAGTTTGTAGTTTCTCTCAACAGAATGTCTGGAATTGGATCAAGTCTTTCATTTGACTTCTTCTATAGAAATTCTTTCATCTTTATTGCCAAATCCATTTTCCTATTTTATTGATAGCCACAACATTATTAACGTCTGCCAGTGGGAAATATGATAATATTGATTTTTATAATAATATTCAGTTGTTCTCCCTTGTGTCAGTGGCCTTTCCGTCTGTGACCAATTGTTTTATTGCCTTTAATTATCACTTGGTAAATTCTACAGGGACGTCTATATATCTTCATGCCATATCTTTGAAATTCATGAATGTATTCTTGTGTATCTTTCTTGCTATCCTTAATGGTAAATAAAAAACACTAACATGTCTTTCTATTTCCATTCATCTGCATGTGTATCCAGTATTTCCTTCAAATGAAAGCTAAAAAAAAACAAAAGAGCAATAGGTTTGTCCCTTGGCACAGTTGTTGGTTCAAATAAATTCTAATTAATTAAGAGGAAACTAACTTCAGCAAAATAATGTGATTATTAATTATAAATTTATAAGCCATTTGAGAAACACACAAAAACTGTTAGATTCACTTCAGCATTTAAATTTCATTTGTCAAAATATTTTCGTCGCTTTGAGACCATGACCTGTTCACTGACAAAATTCTGTGCTGCATCATGGGGCACGGATACATCATGGAGCACGTGATGCAGCATGGAATTTTGTCAGTGAACAGGTTGCGGTCTCAAAGCGACGAAAATATTTCGACAAATGAAATTTAAATGTTGAAGTGAATCTAACGGTTTTTGTGTGCTTCTCAAATGGCTTATAAACACCTTCCACGCTGCAATTGTTTTTGTTCCAGCATGTGATCAGAGATCAGGTCACTTGCTATGCATGTACATCTCCATAATAATTATAAATTGTAGAGTTTAATTACTTGTTGTTGTTTGTGGCAGTATACTACTTCTACATGAGTCATGGTTCTTGAAATTGTCTTCCCTGCCCTTAGTGATTGTCCTACCTTCTCTGGAAGCAGAGATATTTTTCAATAAATGAAGAATTTCTTTTGTGTGATACTAAACGAATCCTTATTTGTCTTTGGCCATTCTCGTTAACTTCTCTTCATTCAGTTTTTGTTCATTTATACAAATTGTTCAAACCATAAATATATTCTACTCTATTTTTTTTTCGTGTTTTCCCTCTGTCTAAGTGCCTGGTTCTGATGGAGATAAAATTTGTCAACTGTCAGAGATGGTGAACCTCTCTCTTTCTCACCCCCCTCACACACACATGTCCCTTCTCTAGAATCATTGTCCAGCCCACAAATGTCCACCCCCTTTTTCCTTTCTGTTCACAATGACTTTTATCTGTCTCCCTCCCCCACCCCGACACTCTGAACCCCTCACCCCCCACCATCACACTCACACCTATTTATAATATTTCAGCTCAGCTAAGAGAAGGGCCATACCTTGTTTTTGATAATTATATAACAAATATTCTAAATACTGCAGCAGTTATTTGAGAATCTGGTGTTAAAGGTTGATCAAGTTTCCTAGTGTTATATTAGATGGATTGTTGATGTTGTGGTTGGTGGTGTTGTATATAAACATTCCTGAAAACTACTCCCAACCCCGCCACAAACACCAAAGTGCTGTACTTAGTCACAATTAACATTCTTCTTCAGATCTGGGTAGGGCACATCTGAATGTTGTCGTCACCACAAACCATTACTTCTCCTTCCATTAGCATCTCTATTGTTTGACCCAACCCAGCTAATCTAAAGAGCAATTGGCATCAAAATAGATCAGTTACTCCATTTGTTGTCAGTCAGGAATGGATTAGTGGCAGTCCAGGTCAGGATGAGGATTAACAAGTGTTGTTTAACCCTTTTATTACTGTATTTATTTTGAAATGCTCTGTGTTTCTTTCAATTACTTTAAATATGACAAAGAATTTAGTAAAATAACTTAGTTATCATTAAGCTAGTGTTAGGAACATAAATTGTGACTAAGGTTTGGTGGAAGGTTTTAATTCAAAACTTATGAAAACAAGACATTTGTACTACAGAGCCAGAAATGGTTTTAGCCAGGATGATATCAAAAAGATTAAGAATTGTTTCTCTATTATATATTTTAACCCCTTTGTTACCATATTTCTGTTGAGATGCTCCGTGTTTCTTTCAATTAATTTTAAATATAACAAAGAATTTAGTAAAACAACTTAGTTATCATTAAGCTAGTGTCAAGAATGTAAATTGTGACTGAGGTTGGTGAAAGATTTTAATACAGAACTTTCGCAGACAAGACATTTGTACTACAGAGCCAGAAGCACTTTCAGCCGGATTGGTATTGAAAGCATTAAGAATTGTTTCTGTATTATTTATTTTAACCCTTTTGTTACCATATTTTGGTTGAGATGCTCTGAGTTTCTTTCAATTAATTTTAAATATAACAAAGAATTTAGTAAAATAACTTGGTTATCATTCAGCTGGTGTTAGGAACATAAATTGTGACTAAGGTTTGATGTATAAACTGTTTCATCTGCTGTTACATTCCAAGTTCAAATTCTGCCAAGATCAACTTAGTCTTTCATCCTTTCGGGGTTGATAAATTAAGTACCAGTTGTGTACTGGGGTCGATCAAATCAACTGCCCCCACCCACCTTCATCAAAATTTCGGACCTTGTGCCTAGAGTAGAAAAAAATATTGTATAAACTGTTTCATTTGTCTTGACGTTCTGAGTTCAAATTCTGCTGAGGTCACCTTTGCCTTTCATCCTTTTGGGGTTGATAAATTAAGTACCAGTTGCATACTGGTCTCAATCTAATCAACTGGCCCCCTCCTCCAAAATTTCGTGCCATGTGCCTAAAGTAGAAAAGAATATTGTATAACTTGTGTGTGGTATGAATGAGAGAAATTCTTCTTTCCCAGAATGCTCTCTTCTAACGTGTGACATTACTTCCTTTTACAGTCGCGGCCTCCTCCTGTGGACCCTGTGGATTATGAGACCTACGTAGTGAAGAATAAAGTCTTACTTCATAACGATCCTCAAAGAGAACTTCTGATTTTCCCATTCGATGATGTTGTTATTCCTGTAAGTATTTAATTTTTTTTTTTGTTTTCTCTGTTCTTCTTTGAAATGTTGTCAAAGTCCAGGATCTAAATTTTGTGAATATACCCCAACATTCTCTTGGGTTGACAGATAAATCTGTTCAGTTCTTTTCTACTTTGGCACCCCATCATCATATATGTGAAAAGAAGTAAAATTTACTCAAAATTTCGAAAATGATAAACAAAAGTTGTAGGAAGAATGGTGCTACAAAAAATTCCCATAAAACAGTCCTATACAAATATTATTCCTGTTAATTGAAATAAAACTGGAAAGGAGTAAAATAAATTGGGAAGAAAAAAGGAACAAATTTGTCTAGGAGTCCAATATATTATACCTTGATGTTATTTTAGACTGCATCCTAAAAAGGGCCAGCCAAATTCTGTTGTGTCTGGGGAGAGTAATTTTCTTTTTGTGTCTTATAATGTAACACACTCACCGGTAAAATTTCCACTTATTTCTTATTTTTATTTTCCTAAAATTTTCGTTGCATCTTGCAACCTTTTCAATAGTCTTGACTCTTTTATGCCAAAAGTTTGGCATAAAATCAGTCACAGACATGCTCCAGCCTCCCCTCTATGATAACGGTCTCTGCTTCTTGGGGTTGGCTGGGTTCATACTACCCTTATTCCTCCCATCTCACTGACCTCACCTCCTATCACTCATGTTGTGTCGACTTGTTTCTGCCTCCACCCGCCGGCCCTAACACTAATCACTGGTCTTTCTTCTCAGGATGTTAATCCCTCTAGAACTTTCCTGTTAGTTCATGTCTTTGCTGCGATTGTAGACTTACCACGGTTCAAGAGTGAGGATCTATTATTCTCTTTTGCTTGGTGAATTTGAAAGAACAGGAAGTTAGGAAGTGACCGTGACTGTTGCAGGGCCCCCTTTGCTAGCACTGCTTCCATTGATATTCCATTGAAACAGCAGCAGGAATACATGGTCAATGAGGACCAGTGTTCTGTGGAAGAGGTAGTGGACATGGAGGTTAGGGCCATGGCTGGAAAGATTGGATGCAGTCAAATGGGGATGAGAAGTGGAAAGATGAGTGGATTAAGATACCTGCATGGGAGGAGAGGTATGAAAGCAACCAACTTTAAGGAGCAGAGGCCATTTCAGTAATGGTAGGGAAAAGAGATGGAAGACGCATATCTTGTCTTTCTTTTGTCAGGCCCATATCTGTGGGTCAAAGGCTAAAATGTGACGTGTCCATTAATTACCGAATGCCAATCGGTCATGTGACCTGCCTCTCTGTTCTCATTCCTAAGATATTTTTCGATGTTAATTCTGGAATCAAACTCAGAATCTTGGAGTTAGTAGCCCGCTCTCTTAGCCCCAAGATTCTGAGTTCGATTCCAGGCAGTGACCCGAATAATAATAATAATGATAATAACATTGAAAAATACCTTAGGAATAAGAACCCAGGTTCGAAATTTTCCCAAGACACCTGAAGAAGGCTGGAGGGTATATCAGCTGAAACATTGTGTTAACAACAAACAAGAAGAGGAGAAATATTTGTCAAATGTAAATAATGTACATAATTCCTCATCTCTGAAATATAGAACTGTATTAACTGATAGAATATTTAATGCCAATCTTTCTTTCCAGCCACCTCACCCCCGGCAGAAGTCTCGTACCATTTGCTCATCAGTTCCAAAGAATGCATCGAAAGAAGCTACTACGTTACTTGTACGAGAATGTCTCAAGACTTATACTAGTGATTGTCACATCATTACTTATAACTATAATGCATATTCTGGCAGTTATCAACAATTACCGAAGTAAGTACTACTCCTTCTGAATGGTATCACACACACACACGCATGCACATACACATATGCATATGAATGCACATACACACATGTACAACCCATGCTCTGCAGAAGAAGTGTTAAGCACTTGTGGTGGTGCCACGTAAAAGCACCCGTGCAGGGTAGCATAAAGTACCAGCATGGCACCATGTAAAAGCATCCAGCACATTCCATGAAATGGTTGGTGCTAGAAAGGGCATCCAGCTGTAGAAACCATGCCGAATCAGGCTGGAGTCTGGTGCAGCTCACTGGCTTGCCAGCTCTGGTCAAACCAGCCTACCCAGGCCATCATGGACAATGGACGTTACATGATGATAATGATGATATATGTGTGTGTGTATATATAATAATATAAATAATATATATATTCATATATACATACGTATATGTACATACCTTCATCTATGCGTATATATATATATATATATATATATATGCATATGTGGGCACAGGACGTCATGAAAAAGTACAAAGCACGAGTACATGGAACTTGAACTTTTCTTTCAAACAACGAAACACACAAATGGTAAAACAAAACGAACATAAAGAACGACCCTTCATCAGTTGTTGGCTGTTTCTCTAGTCTCGTATTTATAATTGAATAAGATGGAATCCACAAGAAGGAGTACAGTTGAACATTTATTTGCAAATACATGTCCAACCGTACTCCTTCTTCTTGTTGACTCCAATTTTTCCAATTACCTCTTTACACTCATGACAGATGCCCAAACGCAAACCTGGAAGTACGTATAATACAACTACTACCGGATAGCACAGGGGTAAATCTGAGGGTGGATGAGCTTTATACTGTACTCTATTACATTCTTAACAGAATATACCACAACTATATATATATATATATATATACCGGAGTAAACACATAAATGTGAAACAAGGTGGAAAAAAGAGTACTCAAATACCAGTGGTAGAGTAATATGCTTTATTTAAAGCAGCAGAAAATTCAACAAAACCTGTTACTCTGAGTTTCACGTGAAACTCAGAGTAACAGGTTTTGTTGAATTTTCTGCTGCTTTAAATAAAGTATATATATATATATATATATATCTGTATGTCAAATCTAGTGAAGCACCGCCTTTAGTCGAGCAAGTCGACCCCGGGACTTATTCTTTGTAAGCCCAGTACTTATTCTATCGGTCTCTTTTGCCGAACCGCTAAGTGACGGGGACGTAAACACACCAGCATCGGTTGTCAGGCAATGCTAGGGGGACAAACACACATACACAAACACACACACATACACATATATATATATATATATATACATATATATACACACATCACATCTCACTGCTATATAACATACATCTTACTGCTACAAATGTGCATGCTCTCATACACACACACACGCACACACACTTGCTATATTATAACATTTCTTAACTGTTTTTTTTTTTTGTTTTTACTGGTTTGGACCCAAGGGAAGGGGCCACACCCACAGTCTTTTCAGGCATTTCTAGTTTAGGCTGTGGTTGGCAGGTTGGGGATTAACTGGGTGTGGTGATTAACAGGTTGGGGGATTAACAAGGTGCCATCAGCAATAGAATACCCTAATGACAGAGCCATCGGCTTCCACTTCTAGCCCCATGCATCAGTATGAGAGAACCTATCAAGACAAATATTTGGCGCTCTGATAACCCATCCATGTTTTGTATAAAGATTGCATTTTGCTATTAATGCAGCTTCTGTTGCTAATGATTAAATGTGTGTTGAGTGATAAGAGAATCACTGAGGGCAGGGTCTAAATTAATTAATGAAATCAGAAATCATGAGTGAGGGCTGATGGGAGGGAGTGTGTAGAGTGGGGGAGTGACTGTTGGAGGGTTGGTTATTGAATGATGGAAGGAGTGGCTATTGGGTGATGGATTTGGGGGTGATGGGGTTGGGGTTATTGGGTGATATGGGTGTGGCTATTGGATGATGGAAGTGTGGTTATTAGGTGATGGAGGTGTGGCTATTGGGTGATGGGGGTGTGGCTATTGGGTGATGGAGATGTGGCTATTGGGTGATGGGGATGTGGCTATTGGGTGATGGGGTTGGGGTTATTGGGTGATAGGGGTGTGGCTATTGGGTGATGGGGTTGGGGTTATTGGGTGATAGGGGTGTGGCTATTGGGTGATGGAGGTGTGGCTATTGGGTGATTGGTTTGGGACCATTGGGCTATGGGGGTATGGCTATTGAATGATGGGGATGTGGCTATTGGTCAGTGACAGGTGTGTGGTTATTGGTCAGTGGGTGGTGGGTGCGACTATTTTATCTTGATGGTTTAAAGCTTTACATATATATTTTGACACATGAAATGATGATAGATGCCATCCTCATCATCCTCATCATCATCATCATCATCCTCATCATCATCATCCTCATCATCCTCATCATCATCTTCATAACCACTATCTTTATCACTATGCTCATTGTCCTTCAACTCACCACATCATTATCACCACCACTATAATCAGCCTCGTTATCTCTCCTATCATCATTGTCATCATCGTTACCTTCACTACCACAACAACCATCACTATTATCATAACTGCAACTATGACCATCATCATCACCATCATAACCACAACCCATCATCACTTTCACCCCATCATCATCATCATCATCAACTTGGTGTATGTATTGTTATAAGTTTCATCACTGCATTGGATTTGTAGATAAAGGTATTTGCATATGAAAGCCCACCTGCTGTTTAAAGTAGCCATTTGTCAGTGCTCCAGCTTGGACGCAGCCATGTCGTAATTTGTACTTATCTGTTTGTTCATTTCCAGCAAAAAGAAACTGGAGAGTTTACCTGAACAAGTTTTTGAAATTGATGTTGACACAGACGACAAAGATGAGGTAAACACAGACCATCCGTTTGTGTGTGTGCATGTGTGTGTGTGTATGTGTGTGTGTATGTGCGTGCGTGCATGCGTGCACGTGTGTGTTTATTTAATTGATTCGTTGATTCAGTTTTAACCGCATTTATTCTCATTAATGGGCAGAAATTATTCTGTAGTCAAGGAAATATAATTTGGTGTGTATGCATGATAGTGTGTGTGTGTGCACATGTTCTATGCATGCATGATATGTGTGTGTGTGTGAATATTTGTGTGTGCATGTGTGTGCATATTTGTGTGTGTGTGTGTGTGCGTGGTGTGTGTGCACATGATGTTCTATGCATGCATGTATGTGTGTGTATGATATTGTGTATGTGTACATAATAATGTGTGTGTGTGTGTATGATGTGTGCATATGTGTGTGTGTGGTGTTTGTACGATTTCTGTGTGTGTGTGATGTGTTCAGTGTGGAATAAACTACTGCGCTTATCTGTGGTGTGATATGTGTGTGTGTGTGTGTGTGTGTGTTGTGCTGTAAAGTTGTGTGTATGTGTTTATTTGATGTAGATGGACCCTAATACCAGTTTCTGCAACCCTTATTCCAGTTGTTTGCCCCAACAGGACTTCTTCTTGCTCAGTGACATGACTTGTCAAAGTCGCTGACTATTTTGCACACACACACACACACACACACTTTTAACATAATAATATTCAAGTAAAGTCAGTTTGCTAATTCATATCATTATTATTATTATTATTATTATTGTTATTATTATTGTTATTATTATTATTATTATTAAACAGGAGTTATTGAACAGATGGGCCAGATGGGGATTGTGATACCAGTGAGAGAACAGATGGGTGGGGGGACGGGTGATAGGGGTGGCTAGATGACATCAGCCGATTATTTCCAGCTGGACAAGTCTAAATGTAGAAATTGTTTGAGAAAGATAACTATTATGGTGTCTGCTAACTTTCAGATTATTTCAGCCTGCCATTATTTAGAATGTTAGAATTGGTACAGGCAGCAGAGAGTTTTATAACATGGGTACATTGGTAATGCGGTATTGGCTGGCAGGGGCTATGAGTTTCTGCAAATTGTTATCTGGTTGGAGTTTCTTGTTTTCTGTCCTGGCAATATTTATCTCCTGATCTCGTTGGCCAATCATTATTCGATAGAAATTATAGCCAATATTGATTATTGCTACAACGTTTCAATTCCAGACATCAGATGTCGACAAACAATGAGATCGGAAACAAAAATGAGTAAACAATGTGTATGTCATATTTTGGGAGTTGTTACCCTTTCATCAGTGCCCATCTAACCCATTCTTTCCTTTGAACACATTGCTTATATAGAAGTACACTTCTTTAGGTATTGAGTACTTTCCCTGATCCTGTGCTGGTGCCACAATAAAACTAGCAATGTCCATGGGAGTGACTTGGTGGAGTAAGCAAAGGGAAAGTACAGTTATGAGGTGCCTTTTAGCCTGTCTTGCGAAGGGCTTGTCACCCTCTCTGATGCTGGTGTGCCGAGAAAATGCATCTAGAATATTCTGTTGGTGATAGGGAAGACTGGTCAGTATGACATGTACAAGTACCAATCCATGAGAGCAGCGGCTCCCAATAACAAAGGACATTGACCATGATGACCTGTCTGAACTATGTTAACATGGAAAGAAGGTGTAAAACCATGATGAGGCTGGTGTTAAATATCATCATCATCGTTTAATGTCTGGTCTCCATTCTGGTATGGCTTGGATGGTTTGACATAGAGCTGGCTAGCAGGGAGTTGTCTGCACTCCAACTGGCCATTGCGGCATGGTTTCAATGGCTGGATGCCCTCCCTAATGCCAACTACTTAACACAGTGGTTGCTCTTATATATATATATAGATATATGCACCCATTTTATTTGTGTATTTCTGATCTGAGGTGGCAATGTTGGCAGAATCGTTAGCATAGCAGACAAAATACTGGCATTTCCTCTGTCTTTACTTTCTGAGTTCAAATTCCAGCAAGGTTAAATTTGCCTTTCAACCTTTCAGGTTTGATAAAATAAGTACCAGTTGATTACTGGTGCCAAAATTGCTGGCCTTGTGCCAAAATTTGAAATCAATGTTTGCTACCTATGTTAATTAGTTAATGAGCATTAATTGTAAGTTTTACCATTATTTATTCGTTGTTCCTTCAATGATGACTTCTTTCACGTCCTTATTAATTACTCCCTAAAATTATTGATGACAAGAGCACCCATAAATATCAATGATCCCCAATCGATTTACTCATAATCTGTCTTTCTCGTTTCAGGATTCCACCCTCAACCGGAACACTGTATGTTCCATCACAAAGGAAGGTTGGCTATTCAAGGGCCCTGAAGGGCAAAAGGATAACATAATAAGTTTCACAAGGGTATGCTGATTACTATTGATCTCTTGATGTATTGATCTGTGAGTGCGTGATGTTTGTTATTATTGATCTGTTAATGTGCAGTATTGATTATTATTATTGATCTGTTAATGTGAGATGTAGTGGAGGATGAAATGAGTGATCATTTATTTATGTTGTTTTGTTGTTTTTGTTGTTAGTTGTGGAGGTATGTGAGGCTTGAAACCCCATCAGTGGGGTTAGTTTGTATGATGTGAGGAATGATTATTTTCTTCATTATTATGACTGAGATGACCACACACCAAAGCTATGACTTAGAATTACTTCTGGAATTAACTGGTTCTCTGTCGGTTACAAGAATGAGTGTTCCAGTTGATCTGACCAATGGAATGGTCAACTCATGAAGTTAACATGCATGTGGCTGAGTGCTCGACTACAACAAGACGACCAAATTTTTTTTTTTTTCCTAAGGTCTGGGGTCTCCCACTCCTAAACCCTAGACCATCACCTAATCACCCTTACCCATCTTGTTGCTTAACAACAACAGCTCTATTGCATCCCTGCCCTAAAGAAGATAATCGAGAGATATTTTCATTACAGTACATTGATCAGTTCAGACAATTCTATAGGATCTCCTTGGGTTTTTCTCTTCCATTCCTGCCATTAGTTGTTCTTTCTCCTCTCTATTTATTTCTTGTTTATCTTTGTTTCAGCAATTTAAGCGTCGGTATTTCTGCCTGAAACAACAAACAGACTTCACCTACATTTTGGAATTCTATAAAGCAGAGAAAAAGTCTGAAACGAAAGGTGCAATTTACCTGGAAACTGCATCTGATGTCATTAAGGTAAACCAACACTTTGGCTTAATTCTAATCAGTATTAAATTAATTTGTGTTAATTAGAATTGACAACATGCACACCCATTAATGTAGTTCTTCTCGCTCAGCCACCTCACTCCTGGTTGGATCTCATTGTACAAATTTATGACCAAAAGCATTCCACCTATGACCATCCTGTCTTTCTTCCCATTTGTTATGTATCTCTATTATTCTATATATATTTCTTTATTGCCCACAAGGGGCTAAACATAGAGGGGACAAACAAGGACAGAAAAAGGGATTAAGTTGATTACATCGAGCCCAGTGCAAAATTAGTACTTTATTTATCGACCCTGAAAGGATGAAAGGTAAAGTTGACCTCGGTGGAGTTTGAACTCAGAACGTAATGACAGATGAAATACCGCTAAGCATTTCGCCCGGCATGCTAACGTGTCTGCCAGCTCACTGCCTTGTATCTCTATTATTCTATATAGTCTTTGATGTCATCATCTTTTTAAGATGCAAGAGCAGTGGCTGTTGTAGTAGTGGTAGAAATGAAAGAAGGAGGAGATACAGTCTGTGATCCAGAAGATTATGCGTTCACCAAGCAAATGGTTATTACGCAATGCTGCTACTATTACAACCATCTAATCTATTCATTAAAGCCACAACAATTTGTAAGTGTGGATACTTCAAAGTATCAATCATGGAAATCAAACACAAAATGAACAACAGCTTGTTTGGGCAACACCCTATTGATTGCTTATTGATTAACCTCCTCTGACAATGAATAGAGGAGGTTTATTATTGATCAGGCTTTCTATAAATATTTAGAGTTTTATCGACCAATCTACAGTGAACCATGCTCTCACTCTGATCACTCTGTCCTCCCCTCTCATTGCCATGCTCTTTCTCCACTCCCTCTCATAACCTGGTTTTTTGTTAGTCATCTCCCTCTTCCTTCTTCTTCTTCTCTCTCTCTCTCTCTCTCTCTTCACTTCCTCATTACATACTTTTTTTTTACATAAACTGAATGAACATAACGTAGATGACTCTCTCTTCCTGCTGATAACAAGGCAACCCCTCCAGTGCTGGTGCTATGAAAAAATGCATCCATTGCAGTCTGTGAAATGATTGGTGCTAAGAAGAGCATCCGACTATAGAAACCTAATAAAAAAGGAATATATGTGGTGCTGCTATCCATCTTGGATAGTTCTTGGAGCAGTTAACTCCAAAGAAGAATTAACTCAGACACAACCTTCTGTCTAACCCATACCAGCATGGAAAGTGGACATGAAATGATGATGATTTTCTGATTTCTGTGAGCCAGTATAGCAAGACACCTGTGCTTGTCCCTCCTTCATACTTTAGCCTCTCAACACCTGTCCCCTCTCGCAAACACCCTCCCCACTTAGCCAAAAGAGCTTTTCCCCTTTTCCTTTCTTTTTTTTTAGTCTTGCAACTTTCTTGGTAACGACACTCGTGCCGGTGTCACAAAGAAAGCACTCATTACACTCAGTAAAGTGGTTGGCATTTGGAAGGGCATCCAGCCATAGAGACCATGGCGAAGATGATATTGGGGCTTGATGTAACTCTGCTGCTTGTTGTACCCTGTCAAACCATCCAACTCATACAAGCATGAAAAAGAGATGTTAGCTCTTTCATTACTGTATTTCTTTTGAGATGCTCTGTGTTTCAATTACTTTAAATATGACAAAGAATTTAGTAAAATAACTTAGTTATCATTCAGCTAGTGTTAGGAACATAAATTGTGACTAAGGTTTGGTGGAAGATTTTAATTCAAAACTTATGAAAACAAGACATTTGTACTCAGAGCCAGAAATGGTTTCAGCCGGGTTGGTAATGAAAAGGGTTAACCAATTTTGTCCCTTGTCATTCTTAATCATTTGTTAACCCTTTTGTTACCATATTTCTGTTGAGATGTTCTGAGTTTCTTTTAATTAATTTTAAATATAACAAAGAATTTAGTAAAATAACTTAGTTATCATTCATCTAGTGTCAGGAACATAAATTGTGACAAAGGTTTGGTGGAAGATTTTAATTCCAAACTTATGAAAACAAGACATTTGTATTACAGAGCCAGAAATGGTTTCAGCCGGGTTGGTAACGAAAGGGTTAAATGATGTTGATGATGATGATGATATGCTAATTCTTCCTTCTTTGATCCGTTGCAGCATACCAAGAAAGGTAAATACTGTTTTGAACTGCAAATGCAGGACCGGCGTTCCTATTTATTGGCAGCTGAAAATGAAGCAGAGTTGGTCGACTGGATGACAGCATTCAAGGCAGTCATTAACGCTAATGAAACCAGTTCCCAAGCCTCAACAGAACGTTCTGGTATTGATGGTAAATTTCTTGCTTTTGAAGTTAGTGACTAAAATCGTTTCATGCAGTAGTTTTATTCTAACTTTAACTTCTTCATTTGTTCCTTTGATTGAGTGTAGTTTAGATATGTGGCTGCTATTTCTAGCAGGCTTTACAACTGCATAAAGATTTCTTCATTGGCTCATATATAGTGTGTGATGCTTACAGTTATGTATTCAGTGGGTGGTGGTCGTGTGTGCATGTATTTGTTTAAATTGGGACTAAATCAGTGACTGGCAAGAAACTGCCAAAAGAAAGAGCAGGTGGAATAAGTGGGGGAAGGTCCAGGTTGGATTGATCAGATGTTTATGTTGAGGAATGTCTTCAAACAGCACCTCCTCAGTTAAAATGTCTTAAAAGACTTGAGGAAGGCCTTTGACTATGTTACATGCAGAGAAAACCCTCAAGAATACCTTGGGGTTGTATAGAACCCCAGATATCTCTTTAACTATTTTTCACAACCAGACATTTTCTAAATGATTTCCAGGAGGATTTGGTGTTTTGGTGAGGATGTATTCTCTTTCTCATCCACTTCTCAGTTTCTGTTGAATGGATCATATATAAAACCACATCAGACAAACCTCGGAACCCGTGAATGTGTTTCTCTCATTTGAAACATCATCATCATTGTTTAACGTCCATTTTCCTTGCTAGCATGGGTTGGACGGTTTGACCGGTGTCTGGGAAGCCAGGATACTGCACCAGGCTCCAGTCTGATCTGGCAGTGTTTCTACAGCTGGATGCTCTTCCTAATGCCAACCACTCCATGAGTGTAGTGGGTGCTTTTTATGTGCCACCGGCACAGGTGCCAGGAGAGGCTGGCAGTGACCACGATCACTTGGTGCTTTTTACATGCCACCAGCATGGAAGCCAGTCAAGGCGGCGCTGGCGGCGGCCATATACGGATGGCGCTTTTTAGGTGCCACCAGCACAGGTGCCAGGGTAGGCTGGCATCGTCCACGATTGGTTGGTGCTTTTTACATGCCACCAGCACAGAAGCCAGTCAAGGCAGTGCTGGCATTGGCCACATGCAGAAGGTGTGTTTTACGTGCCACCGGCTCCTTAATAAAGGTAGATCCTCTGTTAAGGATTTACCCTTTAGTGTTGAGATTTATGCTTATTTATTCACATTGTTTTGAATTAATCATGTCTATCTATTGTAACTTTGGCATTTCATTGGTGATTATTTAGTCTTAGAATGACATAGGGTAGGTGTGAGAGTCTGGATCTGGATGGTTTGAGCATAAAACTGGTAGAATATTTGGGCTGGGTAGGGCTGGTTTAAATACTAATGGTTTAAACTTGGTATCAAGTCTGTTTTGCACACATTGACTCAAGATGAATGTTGAGAAATATTTCACAGTTGTTGTTATTGGTATAATAACCGAAGTCTAATTAAAATATATTTACCATTTTCATTATTTTCATTCCAGAAGAATGTCCAACACCTACAAAGTCAGACAATCACAGATTAGGTCTTGAAAACAGTATGCACCCTGAGCTTGTTAAGGTAAGAACTGGTCTTCAAATTTGTGTCTATTTTCTAGTTGAGTGTACACGATATATTATTAACAATTTTTCACTGAAGACTGGGTCTTTTGTTTAGGCCACAATGCTGATAGTAATCTATGTCGATAAGACCCTAATAAAATCCCTTTAGCTGGATTTTATTAGGGTCTTTAGTGCAAAAACAAAGTTTTGTCATTTTCTTGGTGTTATAATATGAACGATACATTGCAAGGGAGAGTGAGTGATGTGAGCCACCTCAGCAAACCAGGACATTATGTCACTTAATCAGCTGAGAAGAGGCTGCTCTGAAAGGATATTAACCAGAATATGAACTTGGGGGTGGGGGGGAGGGGGAAATGTTCCAGAAGTTGTCAACTCGGTTAGCAACAGGGGGTTGTTTCTTTGAATAAAAGGGAGATAGTATGATATGATGCTTGAGTAGAAAATGTAACAATTTATGGTATTGACACAAGCCGGGGAGGAGAAAAATGTAGCAAACTGTACAAACCTTACCAGATCGGATTGCAGCCTGATGCAGCCTCTTGGCTTGCAGACATTAAACAATGATGATATCATCATCAACATCATTTTACACTCACTTCCCATATTGGCATGGCTACAAATGCTGCAATAAAATTTATGAGTGTTCATCTTTTGTTGTTCTTGAATAGGGGTTTCCTGTATTGGTAATTATACCTGTCCTAAACAAAATGGCATTACTTTTTGACTCAACCTTGTGTATGTGTATATATATATATATATATATATATATGTGTGTGTTTATATAACAGGAACAGAAAACAACTCATAGTTGTGTGGTGGGAGCTTCAGTTTTGAGTAAATAAATGACATCTTCTACATTTATTGAGTACTTAATGTTCATATTACTGCAACACACACACCACATATATATATATATATATATATTGCTTACGAACTACATGGTTCCGGGTTCAGTCCCACTGCGGGGCACCTTGGGCAAGTGTCTTCTACTATAGCCTCGGGCCGACCAAAGCCTTGTGAGTGGATTTGGTAGACGGAAACTGAAAGAAGCCTGTCGTATATATGCATATGTATATATATATGTGTGTGTGTGTATATGTTTGTGTGTCTGTGATTGTTCCCCCCCCCCGCCCAACATCGCTTGACAACCGATGCTGGTGTGTTTACGTCCCCGTAACTTAGTGGTTCGGCAAAAAGAGGCCGATAGAATAAGTACTAGGCTTACAAAGAATAAGTCCTGGGGTCGATGTGCTCGACTAAAGGCGGTGCTCCAGCATGGCCGCAGTCAAATGACTGAAACGAGTAAAAGAGCATATGTGGGTATGTATAGGTATTTATGTATGGATAAATGGTATAGCATTGTATGTATATATATACGACGTTGTTATTTACTCTGATTGGGTTTTCTCTCTTGTGTTGCAGTATTCCAGAGAAACTGATACATCACTGGCAAAAGCCCGGCAGGAAGAAAGACACAACCTGTTTGCTTTATATCCAGACATGACAGTAAGTCTCTTTCCTCCTCCTCCATCTCCTCATTCCCTTGTCTTCTTCGTTTGTTATCCTCCTTTCATCCTACCCTCCTTTTTCCCTTCTCTCTTTGTGTGTCTGTCTGTCTCTCTCGTTAAAATTGATTGAAGTGAGACACACCCTCTGAAATTCTTAATAGTCATTATTATTAATAATGATAATAACAGTAACAACAAGAGCACTCAGAAAGCACCAACTGCCACCAAGACAACACCAACGTCCTCTCAACGATTAGCCAGAGATGGTTTTTAAAATGAGAATATCTGAAATAGACTCAACTGCTCTCACAAATGAGTGTACACAAAAATGAACCCAACTGCTCTCAAAAATTAAGTAGAAAAACAGGTAAAATAATCCAGAATTCTTGTCTGGTACCCAGTCGATCCCAAAATCTAATCAGTTTGTGCCAGTCACGAGGCCAAACATTCCTGAAAGTTTCATCCAAATCCATCCAGCGGTTCTTGAGATATCTTGTCCACAGACAAACAAATAAACAAACAAACAAACACAACTGAAAACAATACCTCTGCCTTTGCTAAGGTGGAGCTAATAATGACTTTGTCTACTGTAGGCACAAGACCTGAAATTTGTGGAGAGGGACTAAATCGCTTACATCATGGTTCTTATTTCATCAACCCCAAAAGGATGAACGGCAAAGTCGACCTCAGCAGGATTTGAAATAATAATAATAATAATAATAATAATAATAAACTGTTCAAACTGACAGAAAGATAGGCCAGACATCATATTGAAAGACTTCAGACAAAAAAACATGCCTACTCATTGATATGACTGTCCCAATCGATATAAACGTATCTGTCAAGACCTACCAGAAACTGAGCAAATATAAAAACAAACATAATTGTTTTTTTTTTTTTTTAGACATTCACTATGAACCTTATCCTGTCAGAATTACTAGTCTTATACCTGAATTAAAAACAATTATTATTATTATTATTGTTATTATTACAAAATTATAAAGTAAATATGAATATAAGAGTGTAATGACTTGACCATGACGTGGATTTCGCTTCAACACATGATCCCAGATCAATCCAACATGACTTCAGGTCAGTTCAGTGTGATCCCAGATCAACCAACGTGTTCCCAGATTAACTCAGCATGACCCCAGACCAACCCAAACCTGGTCCTAAATCTTGTAGAAGCTATTCACCTCTCTGTTTGGAAGATGACTGTCTCTATCTTTCTGTTTTCTAACAATTTGTACTTTTCTCGTACTTTTCTTGAGGTCATCTTGTAAAGTGAAGGTTTAAATATTTTTAGCAAGACATTCCAGCTGGCATAGTTACAAGTCTGACATAAAGAAAAAAATTCTCTCCCCCTCTCCCCCCCCATGCCCCCCCCCCCAAATAACCTCCAATTATCTAGCCACCACTCCACTTCTGTAATTGATAACAATCGAACCAGCTGCCAAATACATCAAATTATATTTTGGTCTCAGGCGTTATTACCTGTCTTTCAGATTCTTTACTGACATCATTTTCTGTCTCTTTCCTCCATCCCTCCCTCCTTCCCCCCCTCTCTTTCAGTCTGACTTTACATTCAGTTCTCCATTTATTGTATTTATTGATTAATAATTCATTGTAATCTCACATATATTTTAAATTATAAACTTCCATTTTGTTAAGAGTACTTTAGCTCTGTTCGTTGCTCCGTCTGTCTATCTAAAAGCTAACGCTTCTTTCCTCCAAGCTTAGATTCGAGACCGAATCTAAGGACTCTCGCTCGTCCGAACCACCTCGACCAACAGGCGCATAAAAAGATTTTCTTTGTCCTGTCAAAAAAAAATGATATATCATCTCCCTTTGACCTACGACCTCAGCCATGTCAGGCGAAGTTCAAATGGACAGGAGCTGACCTATTTAGACATAATCTCTGCTGCAGTATGTCTGTCCTTCTAGCTGCCACGGCTGTTATAAATACCGCAGTCAGCAGAGGGATAGACAGAAAGGCCCTCTACACAGATAGAAAGGTTTGCAATTGACAGACAGGCAGGGAGCGAGAGAAAGGTTCAGACGAAGGGACAGGGCAGACTACTTTCTCAGATGAATGATGCACACACAGACACAAACATATTCAGTTCTAACACATCACATCGATAGATGTAGGGAGAGTTTGCGAAAAAAGCAAAAGACGAAGACAGGTGGTGTAGAAAACAAACAGATGTATTAGTATAACGCTCAGGAATAGAAAAAGTCATTTATGTTTCGAGCCTACGCTCTTCTACAGAAAGAGACACAGAAAAAAAACAAGGAGAGAAAAAAATGTGTATAGTGGCTAACAATCTATCATGGTGACTATATATATATATATATATATATATATTATATATATATATATAAATTCCCGAGGGTGACTGTTCAGGAAGGATCAGAGAGAATGTGTTTAGTGTTGAGTCTGGGGGTAACATGTGGAGTGACATGTAGCAGGGTTGATAAGGAGACGTGCTGAGGAGCTAGGGGGTGGGGAAGAGGTATGTTGTTAGGCAATCAACCGGAGCACAAATTTAGTGGGTTTTAGTTTAGATAGAGAATTGAAGATTTGATGTGACTAAGGGCAAATAACTGTGAAACAGTCTCAGCAGAGAATTGAAACAGTATCTGTCTGTCTGCCTTTCTCTCTGTCTTAATTTGCTGGAATCAGTTTATCATTGGTTCTTTTGACTCCTTCCTTAATGTAGGATTTAAAAAAAAAATGGAATTTTTATTTTCAAACATTTAAAATTTTTTTTTTGTTTTGATAATAATGAAGCTTTGAAGTTTTAAAGTCAAGTATTGACTGCTTCCATCTTGGCTTCATAATATTGCATTTCAGCAAAGCAACTTCTTTGTTTTAACATACAAACACACTAATGCACTCTCATGCACACAGACATCCACCCTGACACACACAGATGCTCTCTCTTATACACACACACACACACCTCACTTATTTTCACTTCCAAGTTAATAAATATTAAGTCTTCATTATAAATTAACTCTATTATTGTTACTATTGTTATTATTATTATTATTATCATTATTATTATTATTCTCATTATTATCATTATTATCACTATTATTAGCGTTATTATCATTATTATCATTCTTCTTCTCCTTCTTCTTCTTCTTATCATTATTATTATTATTATTATTATTATTATCATTATTACTGTTATTGTTATTATTATTATTATTGGTTGCAGTAAACCAAAATTGGTTTTCTCCACCCAATCTGGTTAAACTTTATCAAATCAATAATCCCATGCTAACACTTGATAATATAGTTTTAACTCCGAAATCTTTAATTCAATCTAAGTTTCGTTTTCTCTGTCGACAAACCAAAAATAATGCCTCCCCCCCCCCTTTTTCACCTAACTCCTTCTCTTAACAATATTTCAGAATATTTCTCTTTGAAATATCTACTTTTTAATACACGTTCTTTATTGCCAAGATAATTCCTACTTCTCAAAAACTGGAAAACACTTTTGTCATCTTTTTTTTGTTGTTGTTGTTGTTGGTTGTTTTTCCATCTCTTTCTTCCTTCTCCATCTGTTTAATTCACATTACCAACTTCGTTTGTTATTTCTCTTCTTAATTATTTCTCTCAATATTTTATTTTTTTTTAGGCTTTTTTTTTGTTTTGTATTATTTACTTTGTTCCTTCTTGATTTGCGCAGCAAAACAGCTGATCTTTAATTATATCACATGAGCAGTTTCAAAATTACAAGTTCTGTCCACAAACACACACACACACGTGCACGTTATATCTCTTTTCTCTCCCTTTCTCCTTCTCTCCCTTCTCACCCCCCCCCCCCCCAGCTTCTCTTATATTTCTCCATTCCAGTGAGAATCTATTTTATTGATTTTTAAAACTGAAAATAATAATTTTCTGTATGGTTCTTCGCTGAAAGTCTGGGAAATATTTGCCAGTTAAATATATATCTTTGTGATGATAGCTAATATAGTTTCTTTTCCTCACATTGGAGAGCAGCAGGGCTATTTGGTGGGGTGGCAATGAGGGTAGTGGTGGGTATTTGTTGTGGTGCCGGGGGGAGGGGCAGCAACACTGGGTATTCACTGAGGTATTGGTTTTGATGGTGGTGGTGGTGGTATGCTTCACTAGATGTGGTAGTAGTTCCCAAATTATGGGGTTTGTAATGTAATTCCGAGTGTCTCAAAGACAAAATCTTTTAGTTTTGAAGCATTTAATATGTAAAATGTTCACGACTGTGTTACACAGTTAAGCCATAAGAGGCATGAACACCACAACACAACATGTACAGTAAGCGAAATCTGAGGAATAGTTCATCCTCATCACCATCATTTAGCGTCTGTCATCCATGCTGGCATGGGCTGGATGGTTTGACAAGGGGCTGGCAAGCCAGAGGACTGCACCAGGCCCCATTGTCTGTTTCGGCCTGGTTTCCACAGCTGGATGCCCTTCCTAACACCAACCCCATTTTACAGAGTGTACTGGGTGCTTTAACATGGTACCAACAGGGTCACCAAGTAACTTGCGGGATGAAGACTTCTCTTCCCCCTTCCTCTCATCTGCTTCCTCCTCTCCTTCCTCCCCCTCCCCCATCATATTATCTCCATTCCTTCTTCGATCCCTGCATCAACCCCTATACCAAGTCCTTCCTCCCCACCATGTCACTCCTCCCACATTCACTCCCTGCACACATTTTCCTTCCCCTTCTCCTATTCAAAAGGTAACATGAATAACATCAATCTCACTGGAAGGGGGGGTGTATGTCCCTGTGCCACTGCCAGTATTTCTCCTAGGGTGGCTGCCAAAATCTGGAGTGTCTTCAATCATAGCTCTGACCTGGGTTAAACAATTACGCCCCCACAAAAACTCAATTTGTGTTTAAAAGAGAACGACAAAATTGAAACATTGGAAATAAATATGCAAGGAGCCATTGTATATCTCTAATTTAGAAGATGAAGATGCAATAAAAATATTTGAAGCAGATAGTGTGTGTGTGTGTGTATGAGAGAGAGAAAGGCAGTGGAGGGGTGTAGAGATCCAGTAATTTAATCTTTTAAAACAATGGTATAATAGATTTGGTATTTGTGTGTAGAATTTTGTCAAATCAGTGAAAGCCACACGCACGAACAGTGTGCTGTCTTTCAAGAGTAAGAACATTAACCGAGTTCAGAAGCGAACGGTTGGATGTGGTTTTTTTTTGGTTTTTTGCTTTTTTTTTGAAAACCATTTTTTGATTATTAACATTTCGTAAAAGTTCAACTTTGTCTGCCACTAAACACCAATTCAGTTTTCAAAAGAACCTCCAGAGCTAGAATTGTCGACTTTGCAAAGGTCAGCTTGGTGACACTGATGAGATGCAGATGGCTGGGAAATAGTTTTTTTTAACACTTATTCTTGCGAGTCCACAACACTCAAGACAGTGTGGTTGGTTCTGAATGTCGGTGTTGTAGGAGGCAAGGCAGCCATGTCTCAAACCGTTTCATCATCCATGGTTTCTGTTGAAGGATGGAATATATTCTTGATGTAATTAACGATGAATAGCAATGGAAGGGCAAACCATAGGATAAACATTGCAGTAACCAAAATAAGCAGGTACCCCATTCAGTTGTGGGGGTTTGTGAGTACTTTGTGCCATGAAAAAGGCACCTAGTAAATAAAGTGCCTCTGTAAAGTGGTTGGCTTTAGGAAGGGCATCCAGTCATAGAAACTATGCCGAAGTTGACACTGAAGGTTGGCACAGCATAGAAAAGGGGACATTAAATGATGATGATGGTTGTCCACCTCCGCCAAAGGGACACAACATAAGGTCAAAAATAAGGTCAAACTCTGCTACCTCTGTCACCAAGCTACCTATTGCCATAGCTACCAACACCAACACCATTACTACTACTACTACTACTACTACTGCTTCTAGCAGTGCCTTATCACTGTTCCTGCTGTAAAGATTGCTAGAAAGGGAGAGGCTGGAGGGAGTTGGGGAGAGAGAGAGAGAGAGAGAGAGAAAGAGAGAGAAGAGGGAAGGAGATACCGTTGTAGTTAGTACCCTGTCTCAATACTATGGTCATAGTACCACTGTTCTATAGCACATTATCGCTCTGCCGCACCCAACTTCCCTTGGCTAATGTCTTGTTTTCTTTCCAGAGATTCGGTTACGGTAAAGAAGAAGAAGAAGTCTACACCAGCAAGGATGTCATTGATGTCTTCCCCAAAGCTCTTGGACAACGATTCCTTTTAAGACTCCAAGAGTTTCAGCTGAAATTGCAAGCTAATGTTTCAGACGATGACTGCATAGAGAATCATCAGAATGTAAGGCTCTCTTTCTCTTCGTTGTTTCTCTATCATCATCATCATCATCATCATCACTGTCATAGTTGTCATCATCATCATCAGCATCATTCTCATCATCATCACCATCAGTATCATCTTCATCTCTGTTGGTGTCGTCTTCATCATCATCATCGCCTTCATCACCATCATCTTCAGTATCATCATCATCATCAGCATTGTCTTCATCACTGTTGGCATCGTCCTCATCATCATCATCACCATCACCATCATTTTCATCTCTATTGGTATTGTCTTCACAATCATCACCTTCATCATCTTCACCATCATCTTCATTATCAGCACACTCATCACTATTGTCTTCATCATCATCCTCAGCATCGTCTTCATCACCATCCTGGCAGAGGATGATGCAGTTGTTTGAGTGACCAGCTCAATGCCTTGTGGTATTTCGTCTCCTGTCCCTTCATGTTCCTGGTCCAAATTTCATCTTTGCTTTCCCTCATACTGTTGATTGGGTGGAGGGTCATTAGCAGACAGGCCAATGTAGTCACATCCCCTCTGTCTCCCGGGGCCATGGATGGGAAGGACAAGAGGGTGTCAGTATCTACTCGTGACAATGTATGGACCCATACCAATTAGCCAAAGCATGGTTCATACTACCAAGTCATCATCATCATCATTTAACGTCCGTTGTCCATACTGGCATGGGTTGGACAGTTTGACCAGGGCTGATAAGCTGGAAGGATGCACCAGCATCCAGTCTGATTTGGCATGGTTTTTACAGCTGAATGCTCTTCCTAATGCCAACCACTCCAAGAGTGTAATGGGTGCTTTTACATGCCACTGGCACAGGTGCTATTTGTGTGACACCAGTATCCACCACAACTGTGATTTTGCTCATAGTCGCTTGTAAAGGCTGGGTAGGCTTACATATATAAGTATGTATATAATTATACACAGCATTCATTACACCCCCTCCCCTTATTTTATATCTATATATCTATAATTAAAATGACGAGGGACTAAGAAATAATGTAACGAACTTGATGACATAATTTCTTACTTCTTTTGTTGTTTATTTAATCTCTTATCGCTGCTCTGTCCTTGACTAATTCTTTCTGAAGAATATGTACTGAGTTCTAACATCAGGTTATTATCATCACTACACCTAAGCAATACATACATATATATATATATATATATATATATATATATACATATATATATATATACATATATATATGTGTAAAAAATCAAAATAAACAACAGTTTGCATTCACCAAAAAGCTACATGTGACTAGGGTGTTAGGAAACACCTACATTGCTAGAAATAAGAGCTAAATCACTCTAATGCTGTGTGTGTGTATGCATATATATATATATATATATATATAATATATATATATATATATATATAATATTAGGGAATATTATTCCAAACTTACAGGGAAAAATTCAATTTAGTAATACTTATTCAAATTTCACAAAATATAATATATATAATATATGTATAGGAATTAGAGAAGAACCAACCTTTTATCAATTCAACAATCAAATAACAATGATGTAATTAAAATTATATACCATATAGAAAAAATTAGATATACAATTAATAAGTTTTTAAATATATTCCTTTCTAGATGTCATAGGAATATCCTTCAAAGATGAATTCCATATACATACATACATACATACATACATACATACATACACACACACACACACACACACACACACACACACACACACACACACACACACACACACACATATATATAAAATAATTATTATTATTTGAGGGAATATTATTCCTAACTTACAGAGACAAATTCAATTTAGAAATACTAAATCAAATTTCACAAAATATAATATATATATATATATATAAATTAGAAAAAAAAATACCTTTTATCAATTCAAAATGAACAATTAAATTACACCATCTAGAAAATTACATGATAGAAGTATTAAAATAACAATAATATACCAATGATTAAGTAAATTGCAAAATAATAATAAAAACGTATATATATTCATTTTGAATTGATAAAAGGTGATTTTTTTCTAATTTTTATATAGTATGTATATAGGTATGTTGATGCAAACATGATAAATAGAACTCAAAATATGAGTATATGTATATTTTTATTAATATTAAGCAGAAACTTCTGCTAAATATTAATATATTTGTGTGTGTGTGTGTGTGCTTGCTTTTGGTATATGTGTGTATATATATGTATTCAGTATCCTAAAGCCCATCATTATTGTTAATAAGATTTACTAACTTCACTTGAGAAGGTGAGAATTACCTTTCATAACGACCCTTCCATACAGTGTATTCTCACAAAAGCCCTGAAAACTGCTAATATTTCCCTAGTTTATCTTAGTACCACCACCACAACTACAACAGTAACAACAACAACACCACTACCGTGTTTATGTGTGCCATGCCCTGTAGGTGTTAGACAACATTCGGATTAACTTGTATAAACAGCTTTAACTGATCTGCTGCCTGTTACACGTATATATATATGTATATATATATATACACACACACACACACGTGTGTGTATATGCTTATATATATATATGCTAACCCATACACATATTTTGTTTTGTGGGAACTGTGATGCCCTTGGAGGCAGAGTTAATTCTGTATCAGTGAAGTCTGCTGACATAACATAGGTGCCAGGGAGAGAGAGAGAGAGGGAAAGAGAAGAGTAGACTCGTTAGGGATGTCTTTTGTTAATTGTAATTTCGTACTGATAAGATGGTAGCAATACAGCTTCCACGATGTTTACATCATTTCTGAAACTATGAAAACAGCCAGGAGCAAGATGTCTGCACCAGTTGCGGTATTTAACGAATCTTCTAATTGTGTCCATTTAGGGTTTATTCTCACAGTCTGTCAGATTTAACCCAGTTTTATCTCAAATTCTCTTACCACATAATGTCATTTTACTTGGCTTTATAATTGCTGAGCTTTAAAACAGCTTATAATTCAACATGTTATTTCTCGTGTTGATCCCTTTTTTTTTATTTGCCTATTGAACCCTTTATTTCTCATGTTACCCCTTTTTACTTACTAATCCTCTGTGTCTCTCATTTTAACCCCTCTTCCTGTGTTAGCCCTTCCTTACTGCTTGTCTTTAACCCTTCTTTTTTTTTTGTATTTGTCTGGAGGCAAAGGGTCAACTATTTTCCCCCCACTGACTAGAAAGGGTCAAAAGTCAGTCCTCACTGACTTCATTTTCACAGACTATAATTCAAGTCAAGAAATCTCAGTGTAGGACGCCCCCCCCTTCTTCATTTTCTAAGTCATTTACTCTTATTGATGAGTTACCACTTCATCATCCTCATCATCATCATACATCCATTTTTGTTGCTAGTATGGGTCAGATGGTTTGTCGCAGTCTGACCATGTTCTTATTTGGAATTGTTACCTCCTGGGCAAGTCGGGGGACCAAGTCTCATTTGTATGTTTCGGTTTTGGAAAGTTTCTCTTATCTACTCTCCAAGACTGGTTACCATTATGTTAGATAATGGCACTAACTTACCACTCACTCACACACACACTGGTATTTTTATATGCTGGTGGCACATAAAAAGCACCATTCAAGCGTGGCCAATGCCAGTACCGCTTCATTGGCCCTCATGCTGGTGGCACATAAAAAGCACCTACTACACTCTCTTGAGTGGTTGGCATTAGGATGGGCATCCAGCTGCAGAAACCTTGCCAGATCATATTGGGGCCTGGTGCAACCTTCTGGCATGCCAGCCCTCAGTCAAACCGTCCAACCCATGCCAGCATGGAAAGCAGAATTCCTGGTAAAGTGGTAAGGAACAACACAAGAAGACAAAGAAGCCGATTCTGTCCATTAGTTTTGCCTGCAAGGGTCACTCTTGGACTGTATATGCAGCTACCATTTGTTTGCTCAGGAACCCAGGTGGAGGGTAAAGTTAGACATTGGAACCCATGTCAAAGAGGGTTAAGTTACCACACACTCTGTTATTTAACAGTCACACTGACAACTTACCACACACACACACACACATACACACATACATTATGCTATTTAACCATTTTGTTACCATATTTTTTAATGAAGGTACTGCTTTTGTTTCAACTAACTTAGAAAATAATGAAGAATTTATTATGATAATTTTGTCATTATTAAGCTGGAGTTTAGAATATAAATTAACATGGAATCTTGAAGGAAAGCTTTCACTTAAAATCACTTTAAAACAAAAATTTTATCATAGAAACAGGAATGGTCCCAGGTGAGTTGGTATCAAAATGGTTAATAGACTCCATGAGTTGCCACACACTCAGTTTTATAATAAATTTAATAAGTCACCATAAACTCTGTTATACAGTTTCTTATTTCTTTATTGCCCAAACAAGGATAGACAAAGGGATTAAATCGATTACATTGACCCCAGTGCATAACTGGTACTAAATTTATCGACTCCGAAAGGATGAAAGGCAAAGTCGACCTCAGCGGAATCTTAACTCAGAACGTAGCGGCAAACGAAATACCTATTTCTTTACTACCCATAAGGGGCTAAACACAGAGAGGACAAACAAGAACAAACGGATTAAGTCGATTATATCGACCCCAGTGCGTAACTGGTACTTATTTAATCGATCCTGAAAGGATGAAAGGCAAAGTCGACCTTGGCAGAATTTGAACTCTGAACGTAGCGGTAGACAAAATACCGCTAAGCATTTCATCCGGCGTGCTAATGTTTCTGCCTGGTCGCCGCCTTAACAGTTTCTTCGAGAAGTTACCACCTCCCTCAATTCTATCATCTCACAACTAACATACTTGAATATTGAAACTGGTTGAAACAATTCAAAAATAACAACAAAAATATTGGTAAAAATAATTTCAGAATTGGTTTTCTTTCTGTTTGATGTTTTATTTTTATTTTCTGTCTGTCTGTCTTCCAGCCAGAACCTTTTTTCATATCTTTTGCTCTCTACGATGCCAAAGCGGGGAAAAAAATCACAGAAGACTTTTATGTTGACCCCAACAGTCTCCATATCCGCTCAATGATTCCATCAGAGTTGTTACACGCTTCCGACAGACTACACACAGTGGACGGTGTCAAGAACACAGCGCCAGAGTTATATAAATTTGATGAAAAATGGTTCTATTCAAAGGAAAGACGAGTAAGTATACAACAAAACACTCTATAAATTCTAATTGATAGTTAGGGCTCTGTAACATGTATAATTTGAATTATTCTATGTAATTACACATTTAATGATTGAGAAGCATGTATTATACAAAACTTCATGGTTTTAAACTCCTGTGTTCTGAGTTCAAACTACATATATGTACATATATGTATATGTATGTATATATATATGTATATATATTCTAACAAAAACTGTCTGACGAACGGCAACGAGAAACTCAGAGTAACAGATTTTGTTGAATTTTCTGCTGCTTTAAATAAAGTATATGTATATATATACATATACATATATATATATATACATATACATATATGTATATATATATATACATATACATATATGTATATACATATACATATATGTATATATATATACATATATGTATATATATATACATATATGTATATTTACGAACATATATGTATATTTACATATACATATATATATATATATATATATATATATAAATAATAAATATTAGGGAATAAATCCAAATTTACAGGAAAAAATCAGATTTAGGATTAAATCCAATTTTATAGTAAAATATTATAAAATATTATTAGAGACAAAACCACTATTTTGCAAAACAAACAAAGAAAGACTTAATCAATACATAAAATTTTAATAAATAGTCAAAAAAAACCGCCACTACAATCGTTTCTTGTCTTGATCGACAATCTTCAGGTGGACTTCCAATAATTCAGTTACTGAATTATTGGAAGTCCACCTGAAGATTGTCGATCAGACAAGAAACGATTGTAGTGGCGGTTTTTTTGACTATTTATTAAAATTTTATGTATTGATTAAGTCTTTCCTTGTTTGTTTTGCAAAATAGTGGTATTGTCTCTAATAATATTTTATATATATATATATATATATAAAATAAAAAAGAAGAAAAAAACTACAGAAGGCTTGTTTTATTAGGTTAAAGAATATATTTAAGTCGTTATGTTAGAAAAATGTTAGAAAATTTTGTGTATAGTAACATAGTTTTTACACACACACACACACATATATATATGTATACACACACACATGCACTATCTTACCCATACAAACAAGGAAGGATAAACAACCCACCCCATTATTCTTGAATGTGTGTTTGTTTTTGTTTTTTCTTTTCAAAGTTTCTTAACCGAATGAAATCTGTTTCCCTTGTCTCCTCCAGGCTGTATTTTCTGTGACTGGTCACCCGTCTAACATCTATTTGTATGCCAAAATCGAGAAAGTACTGCAAGGTAGTATATCTCACTGTACAGAACATTACATGAAGTCCACAGACACTAAAGTAGGAACCAAGATACACAGACAGATGAAATTATTTTGTTCCAGGATCGGTCATCACAGAATGCCATTTGCCTGGACGGCCAAGTAAGTTCCTTACTTTCAATTAGTTTAACCCCTTTAGTGTTCAGATTATTCTATCAAACATAATGCTTATTGATTCACGTTGATTTGAATTAATCATGCATTTTCTCATATCTTCAAGATCTTGATGGTGTAATTACTTAATGTAGAATAACATTGTAGGGTAGGTGTGAGAGCCTGGATCTGGTCAGTTTGAACATAAAACAGATTAGCCATTTTGGCCGGATATGGCCGGTTTAAATACTAAAGGGTTAAGTCCTTTCACCACAGCCTTTGACCTTATCAATGACCATGTCCCCCTGAAGCTCTTCTTTCTTCTCCTCACCTCTTATCGCATATTTACTGTCCATCCATCTCTCAGCTCGTGTTTTATTGTATCCTCACCATCATCCAATCAACTGTTTACAAAGCAGAATAAGCTTTATTAGGACTCTGTAGCTTCCATATGTAAACTATGCTTTTGTGTTGGTGCGCATAGAAGTAGCTGTCTAATAGTAGCAGTGATAGTTTATTATAACATTATTACAACACCTTAATTATGCTACATTTTCCACAGGTGTGTCTCTCCACAAGCAACAAATGATGCCAAAATGGTTCTTTATCGACAAGAGAGTTCCAAATTGTCAGAAGAAGAAATTATTAAGAGACTCCAAGAAATGAGAAGGTAACAATTGTTAACATTATTATTGCCACCATCATCATCATCAACATCACTACCCCATCCCATCATCACCATCATTGATACTTCAACATCCCATTTTCCCATCAATTTATTCCTCATTTTACTATTGTACAGCAATTTCTCATCTTCCTCTTTGTTGCTATAGTAACAGTTATTTTAGAAATACACCATTCCTTAAAGTATTTTGATTCCAATCCTGTGTTCTTATCCGTGGTTCTAAAATGGTTTCTTTGTAGACCTGAAAAACAGAGTAAATGGCAAGTAATTCCAGGACATTTGAAGATCCTGATAGAACCAATTGAGTCTCCAGTTCCAAGTAAGTAGAATTCTTACCATTGCTTTTATTAAATACTGGTTATGTGAGTGATTTATTCCATAATTTATCCATATTCAAATTTATTCATAAATTCTGTTTTGGGTGATTCTCTCATCATTTCAAGGACATTTGTCCATTCAAAGGCAATGCTGAAAATGAATGCTTGCCCTCAGTTCTTCTTCTGCTGTGGTCCTTTCAATGAAAACAATACATTATTCATGTATTGTTCTGGGTTCAAACTTTGTTCTGGGTTCCCTTTGCTTTTCATCTTTTCTGAGTTGATGAAATAAATACCAGTTGAGTACTGGGGTTGATGTAATTGACCTACCTTCCTCCCCACTCCCATCCTCGAAATTGTCAGCCTTGTTCCAAAATTTCAAAACAAATATATTCTTTTCTACTCAAGGCACAAGGCTTGAAATTTTGGGGGAGGGGGGGGGAAGACGATTAGATTGACACCAGTACGCAACTGGTACTTAATTTATCGACCCCAAAAGGATGAAAGACAAAGTCGACCTTGGCGGAATTTGAACTCAGAACGTAAAGACAGACGAAATACCTCTAATCATTTTTCCTGGTGTGCTAACGATTCTGCCAGCTTGCCACCTTAGTTACACATATATATTCTTTTCTACTCTAGGCACAAGGCCCGTTTCTGTCTGCTCACCACCTTTCAAGACAAATATATTAATTTGAAAGGCAGTGAGCCAGCAGACTCATTAGCTTCCTGGGTAAAGTGTTTAGTGGCGTTTTATTCCATCTTTACACTCTGAGTTCAAATTCCACCAAGGTCTACTTTACTTTTCAATCTTTCATAGTTGATGAAATAAGTACCGGTCAAGCACTGGGGATGGAGGCGCATGGCCTAGAGGTTAGAACAGCAGACTTGTGGTCGAGGGATCGCAGGTTCGAATCTCAGACCAGGTGATGTGTGTGTTTATGAGCAAAACACCTAAGCTCCACGTGGCTCCTGCAGGAGCTAATGGCAAACTTCTGCTGACTCTTTTGCCACAACTTTCTCTCGCTCCTTCCTCCTGCATCTTGCAGCTCACCTGCGACGAACCAACGTCTCTTCCAGGTGGGGAACTTGTACGCCAATGAAAACGGGAAACCGGCCCTTATGAGCCAGGCTTGACTCGAGAAGGAACAAACAGCGGCTACAACAACAACATGAGCGCTGGGGTCGATGTAATTGACTTATCCTACCTCACCCCCCCACCACAAAAAAAAAAAAGAATTTACTAACTTTGTGCCAAAATTTGAAAACAGTATCATGCTAATCAGATTAATTGCTATGACTCCAATTAGACGTTCCTGCTTAACATTGCAACGTTTCTGTTTCAGATTGTGTAACCCCTTCCCTGCTCCCTCTACACCCATTCCCTGAACCTCCAGTTGGAAATTTACACATTGAAATCGAAGAATTCCAAGAAGACAAAGATTTAAGTTCTCCGTTCACTTGCTACCAAAACTTGCTTTTTGTCTACCCAATCAGCCTTAAATACGATTGCCAAAAGACTTTCACCAAGGTTCGTTTCTCTCTGTAATGCACAGGGTGGAAGAAGTATGAGAGGGTGATAGGGGTGGAGGGTGGAAGAAGTATGAGAGGGTGATGGGGGTGGAAGAAGTATGAGAGGGTGATAGGGGTGGAGGGTGGAAGAAGTATGAGAGGGTGATAGGGGTGGAAGAAGTATGAGGGGGTGATGGGGGTGGAGGGTGGAAGAAGAAGTATGAGAGGGTGATGGGGGTGGAGGGTGGAAGAAGTATGAGAGGGTGATGGGGGTGGAGGGTGGAAGAAGTATGAGAGGGTGATAGGGGTGGAGGGTGGAAGAAGTATGAGAGGGTGATAGGGGCGGAGGGTGGAAGAAGTATGAGAGGGTGATAGGGGTGGAGGGTGGAAGAAGTATGAGAGGGTGATGGGGGTGGAGGGTGGAAGAAGTATGAGAGGGTGATAGGTGTGGAGGGTGGAAGAAGTATGAGAGGGTGATGGGGGTGGAGGGTGGAGAAGTATGAGAGGGTGATGGGGGTGGAAGAAGTATGAGAGGGTGATGGGGGTGGAGGGTGGAAGAAGAAGTATGAGAGGGTGATGGGGGTGGAGGGTGGAAGAAGTATGAGAGGGTGATGGGGGTGGAGGGTGGAAGAAGTATGAGAGGGTGATGGGGGTGGAGGGTGGAAGAAGTATGAGGGGGTGATGGGGGTGGAGGGTGGAAGAAGTATGAGGGGGTGATAGGGGTGGAGGGTGGAAGAAGTATGAGAGGGTGATAGGGGTGGAGGGTGGAAGAAGTATGAGAGGGTGATGGGGGCGGAGGGTGGAATGTATCTTTCTAGACATGGCTGTTTGTTTTCACAACCATGTGGTTCTGGGTTCAAATATGCTGCACAGCAGTTTGCAAAAAGAAAATTCTTTCTAATATGGCCTTAAGGTGACCAATGCCTTACATGTGTGATTTGGGGGATGGAAACTGTGTGGAAGCCTGTTCTATCTTTTGGTAATATTCGTTAGTAAAAAAAGAAAAGTTGTGACTCTGTGGTAAGAAGCTTGCTTCCCAACCACTTGGTTCAGGGTTCAGTCCCACTGCATGGCACCTTGGACAAGTGTCTTCTATAGTCTTAGGCCGACCAAACCTTTGTGAGTAGATTTGGTTGATGGAAACTGAAAAAAGCTCATCATATATATATGTGTGTGTGTGTATATGTATATATCTGTGTGTGTCTTTGTATTTGTCCCCCACCAGCACTTGACAGCAGGTGTTAGTGTGTTTACATCCCTATAACTGAGCAGTTCAGCCAAAGTGACTGATAGCATAAGTACCAGGTTTTTAAAAAAAACAAAACGAAAATTAAGTGCTGCAGCTGAATTCATTCAGCTAAAAATTCTTGAAGGTGGTGCTCCAGCATGGCCACAGCGTTATGACTGAAGCTTGTAAAAGAGAAAAGATAACAGATGTTATCTGACTAAAGTACCTTGTGGTATTGGTTGTGCCACAGAATTATGTGCAGTGAAGTAGGGATTGGCCATCATTTAGAAACCTACAACTAACGATGATGATGACGATGATTAGTATTTTTGATTTATTAGTTTGATAAGCAGGAGAGGTGGGGCCATGGTGGCCACGGCCCATAGCCTTACTAGTGGATAAAAACTCAATGAGGCCAATGTGGGTAAATCTTGTTGTCGCTATGGATTATCACATTGCTAATCCAGTGTATTATCTTCACCATTGGAGAAATAGTAAATCTGTTTTGAAATTATACTGTTTTCTTTGAAATATCAGAATTTATTCAACTTCATGGATTAAGGAATTAATAACCCTTAAAAAAGCGCCACCATTATTTAGGGTCCACAGTCGAATTATAGATATACTCATTTAGGGTCTGAGATTGATCTAAGCAATAATAATAGAATCTAATGGTCTGTTCAGTCAGGGCTGACCTGGGGCTAAACAAGCCTGTTGGTCTCTAATCCCCCTTTTATCATAACTGACCACCCACAACAACAACAACAACAACAATGGTCAGCTTTGGTATATTCTGTTCTTCTTTTACATTCCAGGCACGAAATATCGCATGCTGTATAGAACTAAGAGATTCTGATGACGACGGAGCCATTCCTCTAAGGGTAAACATTTTACCAACTTTTCTTTGTCTTTTGTTTTTTTGTAGTGATTTCTTTGTTTCCCACAAATTTTCAGATGACTTTTCAAAAAATTGGAACTTTGGGGGTAGATTGTGCATAGTAAGATAGGGGTCGATATAATCGACTTAATCCGTTTGTCTGTCCTTGTTTGTCCCCTCTGTGTGTAGCCCTTTTTGGGCAGTAAAGAAATAAGATAGTTCATTGTACCACATGGGGGTAGATTGCACAATGCTGGGTAGCATGTTCAAATCAGATAGATTAGTCAAAGATGGGGGGTGGGATTGTATTTAACCCCTTAGCGTTCCAGATTACTCTTGCCATATTATAATACTTTCTCATTCACAATGTTTTGAATTAATCCTGCATTATATCTCATAACTTTGAGATTTCAATGATGTGATTGTTTATTTTTACAATGCTTGGGTGACTGCTGGTTTTCCACAAACTACCTTTACGTGCTGGTGGCATGTAAAAAGCACCATCCGACCGTGGCTGTTTGCCAGACATGTCTGGCACCTGTGCAGGTGGCACGTAAAAAGCACCCACTACACTCACGGAGTGGTTGGCGTTAGGAAGGACATCCAGCTGTAGAAACACTGCCAGATCAGACTGGGCCTGGTACAGCCTCCTGGCTTCCCAGACCCCAGTTGAACTGTCCAACCCATGCTAGCATGGAAAGTAGACGTTAAACGATGATGATAATGATGATGATAAATCTTGACCAGACTTGTGCCTCAAGGGGGAGCTTTCTAGGTGCAATCCCAGGGTCATTCATGACCCAAGGGGGTCGTTACTTGATGTCATTGTCATGCACACTCAAACCGACTGCCATAAATTATTCAAAATTTGTCATTTCATCAACACTCTCCATCCGTACCCTTCACCCCTATTTCTTCTCTATTCCAGTGTATTTATGGACGTCCTGGAATGTCTGTGTTTACTACGGTTGCCAGTGCTACTGTTCTCCATCATAATACTTTCCCAGAATTTTCAGAAGAAGTAAGTTTATATTTTCTCACCTCCACATATATTCTTTTATCATACCTCCACAATTTACTAATTCCCTTTACCTCTCCATTTAACCCACTCTATTTTACCCCCTCGTTTTTACCCTCCCTTCTGTACTGCCCCACCCTGCCAGTTTACTCTTTCTTATTCTTCTTCCTCCTTTTGCTCTTATATAACCCCACCCCTCACACACTTTATCATCTCCCATTTCATTTTTACTCTCTTTACCTCCTCTGTTACCCTCACTATATTTTACCCTTTCAACGGTCTTCTATTTTCCTTCACTCATTTACTCTAACACCTACACCAACTTTATACCAATTATTGACCACGTCTCCCCTTCATCCTTTATTTACCTCCTGTTATTGACCTGTGCCCTTAATATACGAAAGTGATCGATGCCAGGTCCACCTGACTGGCCCCTGTGCCGGTGGCACATAAGAAGCACCCACTACATTCTAAGAGTGGTTTGCATTAGGAAGGGCATCCAGCTGTAGAAACACTGCCAGATCAGACTGGAGCCTGGTGCAGCTGCTGGCTTTCCAGACCTCAGTCAAACCGTCCAACCCATGCCAGCATGGAAAGCAGATGTTAAACGATGATGATGATGATGATGTATGAACAAATCCCTTAGTGTGTCTTCTCATGTGACATACTGTGTGAAGGGACTCCTATGTTGTTGCATGTGGCACAAAATATTTTAAGAGAAAGAATTCCTTTTCTATCAAAAAAAGTGAATTAGAGAACATTTATCAGATTGAGATGCAGGATATTAAGGAACTCTTGTTAGTCTGTTACACATTGTGACACAACATTTGTCATCCTGTTATACTTTGTGACACATAAAGGAACTCTTATCCTCTTGTTACACATTGTGACACATTTGTCATCCTGTTACACTTTGTGACACAACATAAAGAAACTCCCATCATCCTGTTACATATTGTCACACAACATTTGTCATTCTGTTACACTTTGTGACACAACACAAAGGAACTCCTATCTTCCTGTTACACATTGTGACACAACATTTGTCATCCTGTTACACTTTGTGACACAACATAAAGGAACTCCCATCCTCCTGTTGCACATTGTGACACAACATTTGTCATCCTGTTACACTTTGTGACACAACATAAAGGAACTCCCATCCTCCTGTTACACATTGTGACACATTTCTCATTCTGTTACACTTTGTGACAACATAAAGAAACTTATCCTCTTGTTACACATTGTGACACAACATTTGTCATCATGTTACACTTTGTGACACAACATAAAGGAACTCCCATCCTCCTGTCACACATTGTTGCATGACATATTGTATGACGAAATTCCCTTTTTCCTGTCACATTTTATAACACAACAAACTTTGAAAGGTCCCTCATTGCCCTCACTGCCCCACCCTCTCAATTGATCCTGTCCCTAACCCCACTCCTCATATGCTGTTCTGTTAAACTGACAGGTGTATATATATATTCTATTTTTGACAGGTGAAAATTAATTTACCAACGCAGTTACATGACAAGCATCACCTTTTGTTTCGTTTCTACCATGTTAGCTGTGAGTCTTCCAAGACGAGTCCGAGAAACTCGTCTGCCTCCTCCAAGAAGAAAGATAATATAGAAACTGCCATCGGTTATGCTTGGTTGCCACTCTTGAGGGGTGGAAAGTAAGTTTTACTATTTTGAATATTTATTTCAGCTCTTTGAGATTTTGGGGTCATTCTTTTCCAGTTCTTTTCCAGGAACTTTTCCAATATCAGTTTTTTTTTTTATGTTGAGAATCTCATTACTCGATTAGTTGTTAATCGAGTCTGTTTCTTGTATCGTTAATGTTTATAGTGTTGGCCTCCTTAATTAATGTCCTCTTAGCAATAAAAGGGTTCTCTGTTGATAAGAATGGTAGGTTATGACATAGAGGTGTGAAAGGTAGAATTCAGGCATGTGCCATCAGTAATTACTCAGGGTAGGCAGTTGGTTGTCTTTATGTAGTAAAACACACAAAAAATAAGCAAAACACAGGTGCCTGACTGAGTTGGAGGCAAATTTACTTCTGACTTTATAGCATGTAAAGAAAACATTGTTGTAGGAATGTACACAGCATGTGTACTACAGCAGTGCTATGTGTAGCTTAAATACTGAGATTGAAAGCCAGGGGCGAATTATGCCTACCTAATCTATGAAAATATAAAATGTTTTGCATTTTATGCATAGTAATCAGAGTAACCTTCATAATTTTATTGAATTAGGTGCATATTTTGCCATAAATGGAAAATGTTGTTATTGATCTATTTTATTCAAGGTAGGCACTGCCTATCTTGCCTACCTAGGCAGCATGTCCCTGGTAAGATTCTATTGGGAAGTGAAACTCCTTGAGGCCTGTGTAACAAATGGTGGGGAGTAAATTAATTGTGATGTTTTGGATGTGGGAAGTTGTGAGAGTCTTTGAGTTGCAGCTGAGACAATTTGCTCTTGCTAAAGATATTGACCAATAAGGTGGTCAGATGGCAGAATTGTTATCACTCCTGGCAGAATGATTGGTGGTATTTTGTCTGTCTTAACACTCTGAGTTCAAGTTTCACCGAGGTCAACTTTGCCTTTCATTGTTTTTTATTTGGTGGGGGCGACAAAGTAAGTACCAGTTGAGTACTGGGGTTGATGTAATTGACTTACCCCACCTCCACCAGACTTGCTGGCCTTGTGCCAAAATTTGAAACCAATATTAATATAACACAAAGGAGTAAGCTCGCTGAATCATTAAGACGCTGGGCAAAAATGCTAAGCATGCTCTGAGTTCAAATTCCACCAAGGTTGACTGCCTTTCATCATCATCATCGTTTAACGTCTATTTTCCATGCTGGCATGGGTTGGACGGTTTGACTGAGGTCTGGAAAGCCAGCAGCTGCACCAGGCTCCAATCTGATCTGGCAATGTTTCTACAGCTAGATGCCCTTCCTTATGCCAACCACTCCGAGAGTGTAGTGGGTGCTTTTTATGTGCCTTCAATAAAATAAGTACCAGTTATGCACTGGGGTCGATGTAATCAAATTATCCCTCACCCAAAAATTGCTAGCCTTGTTTCAAAATTTGAAACCAGTATTATATGGGTATTTGTTGCTTCTTTGTGAATGCAAATACAGCAACAGTGTTAATGTAGGGCGGTGGGAGGGGGGTGTTGAGGTGTAGAGCCTGGTTGACTATGATTGAACGAACCCAGAATAAAAGTCATTCCAGTCATGTCTTTCCCACCTTTCAGTTTGTCTATAACCACACACACACACACAGAATCAAACTTTCCATTGCTTTAACATATAATATTGATTGTATCTTGTTGTTTGTATCAGTCATTAGATATTAGAGTCTGAGGATATCATAATACACGATACACCCTTTCTCCATAGCGTATTTAATTTCTTAATCATTACCAATTATCTGCAGTAAATACTTAATGGTCGTTATAAACCACTTATTACCCGTGTTACTAACCACTGTCTTTATTTTCTATCCTCTTTACAGACTTGCTTCAGAAAATCCAGACCCTTTACCCATCGCAGCCAACCTACCTGCCGGTTACCTGTCGCATGATATGGTAGCAAGTGGCAAGGTGAGTCTTCTCAACACTATTTTCTATAATTGACTTTGAGACAATCAGACTTTGTATGTTTGTGCGATGGAAGGAAATAAGACTTGTTCTGGTATTCCAAAATAATCTTTCCTACTCTAGGCACAAGGCCCAAAATTTTAGGCGAGGGGGGGCCAGTCGATTAGATCGACTCCAGTATGCAACTGGTACTTAATTTGACCCCAGAAGACATTCAAAGCAGTAAGTTATTTTCGGACCAGGGGCCTGTTCTAAATGTTTACAACAAAGTCAATTCCCTTGATGATACCCAGAGCTGGGCAGAGCCCTTAAATTTACCACCCAACAATAGATATCTCTGATAGACTTCTATATTTTTCAATCTACCCAGATTCCACGACATGGTTTTGGTGGATTCAGGCTTATGGTAATTCACACCCAAGCTGCAAAGCAGTAAGATTGAACTCAGAACAATCTGATTCAAAAAGGGACCATTTTAAATACCAGACTAAGGCCACATCCAATATGCTGGTCAGGATTGAACTTGGAACAATCTGATTCAAAAAGGGACCATTTTAAATACTAGACGAAGGCCGCATCCAGTATACTGGTCAGTAGGCTTGACCGTCTCACCATGACAATATACTGACCACTGGAATTGCGTATAAAGTTTCACAAGAGGGATGTAACTCTCCTTGTTTCCCCTCACGTATACTCGTCACGTATTGCTCAATATAAACAGCTCTATATCCAATCATCTCTGTTGCTCTTATTGCCGGTTCAATGCTAGACATAAGTCTTATCCTTCATCTTTATTCCTCTTATTACAGGTAATGTGTCCTGAAATAAAATGGGTCGATGGCAAGAAAGAACTACTGAAGGTCAATCTCAGATTGAAATCCACAATATACACAAAGGTAAGTTGCATTACTTGTTGTCCTTTAATCCCAAGTTAGCCTTAATCTGGCAGATTTATATTCCCAGATATTCCACCCATGATCATCCAGCCTTTTAGTCTGATATAGTATCTAAATAAAAGATGTTGATCACCAAGGTAATGTTTTCTTGTGATTTTGTACTGCAAACTGTCGTCATATGGTTAAAATGTTGGACTCCTCACTACACCGCCATGGGTTCCAACCCCACAAGAACTCTTGTAGAGTGTTCTCTGGCAATACATGTTATGCTACTTTCCCCTGTCTATCTTGCTGATAAAAGGGTTCCATTTCTACGTGAGGGTGTCAGAGATGTCTGTGTAATGTGTTTTCCTTTATAAAACTGAAATCTTATGGCTTTGATAGACTTACCACTGAAATACAAAACTGTGAGATTTTAATAATAATAATAAATGCCCTGATGCAGTACCAGGCAGTGGCCTCTCATGGCTTCTGGTCTTCACTGATTGGAAGTGTTATCATGTACATTGTTTTGTCTTGGTATAAAAGATGGGCTACAGCAAATATTCTGCTCAATACCACAGATTTGCTTGTCAGTTGTTTGACCTTAACCAGTTGAGCATGCCCCTTAGTGGCTGACGATATGTGCATCTCTGATCACGAGCAGAAGTAGTGGGGGAGCATCATAGCCATGTGTTGAGAGGGATTCTTTGGGGTTTGACTAATTCACCTCTGGAAACATGGGTGTTTCGTTCAACATCCTTAAACAACCCTTATTCAGGGACCTTTTGAGCGGGATGGGCTACTTGACCAGAAGAAAATTCTAACTGGGACCCACCTGCAGGATCATGCGCTATTTATCTTGATATGAGATGACCATGTCGCGCACATATGGTTGTGATGCATGTGCCTGGTGTACCTTTATCAGACGGGTTGTCATGATGGGTATACTGGGCTTCGTATATTTTACCCCAGTGTCACTTTGATGGCATGCACTGCTCTCTCACTCAGTAATAATAATAATAATAATAATAATGATGATAATCTTTCTGCTTGTAGGATCAACATTTGTACAATTTCTTTGTACATTGCCAAAAACTGGAAAATAACTTCTCCCCAACTGTAGAAAGCGAAACAACTAATAAATTGAAGGTAAGAACTTGTGTCTTTGGTTCCTGTCGATAAATCATTTCTATGTCTTCATTATGTATGATTCTCTGCTGAACATGTTAGACTCTAAAGCTCAATAATGCCATCAATATTGCAATGGCAGAATGTTAAGCTTGCATGACACATTCTCAGTTTGGTCAGTCAACTTGCAGTGATTGTTGCTTTCTCTTCTCTAGTATCTCCAAATATTCTTCTTTTCTTCTTCTCATTCTTCTCTTCTTTCTCCTTGTCTTCTCATTAATATTATTATTGCTTCTGCTGTTGGTATTGTTGTTGTTGTTATTCAGAACCAATTATGAAGTTCTAAACATAGAAGCCATTATTATTATTATTATTATTATTATTATTATCTATTTATTTATTTATTTATTTATAGTGTTGTTTGTTGAAACGTAGTGATTAAAATGATAAAACTGTATGTTAGAAGGTTTCAACAATGCGGTTGGAAATTTAAACATCAATAAGATGGGAAACAAACATATTGAAATGTTACCGTAAAAACATTTAATAGTCCTGATGTTTCAAGCATAAAAACTTCTTTATGAAGAGTTAAGGGAACTACAGGGAGGCAGAGGAAGAAAGAGAGAGAGGGAGAGTAAATGAATGTATGAATGTCTCTTTGGATTGATATCTTAGCATTCATCAATATGCTAACTGAAATTACATCATGTAACAAATCCAGTGCAGTAAATGCACCAGATGTCAGGTCAGCAGCACAATTTGGTCCTTACACATTGAGAATCAGAGAATACCCTCCACACACACACACACACACACACACACACACACACACACACACACACACACGTGCATGTGTCACTGTTGATAAGACGTTGATAATTAAAAGAATATTAACAAGGAAAATGTGGTCACCATTTAAGTCATAAATTATAATATTGGTAACCTGAGGATCAACGAAGCCATCCTGATTAAGAAAACCAACCAACTATTTATATTCAACATGAATGAGGTGGCTGTTATTGCTACTTTTGTGAGACTCAGTATTGAACCCTGATCTCTACTTGTACATATATGACAACAGCAGCTTCTTCATATTTGATAACCCATCAAACACAATTACTATCCTAGTCTCCATATCCTCAACACACCTAGTCAGAATTTTTCTCTCACATGGCCACATTGCCAACCTAGGTTATTCATTTTCTCTCTCTAATCAGTTCACTTAGACCTCCATAAAGCGGTTTTAATATCCAGAATATCAGGATTTAAATACTAGTTTAAGGTAAAAATTTGGCATCTTTGTTCTTAAAGATATTCTACTTCCAACTGCATTAAGTGTAATCTTCTAACACATTATTATTATTACTATTATTATTATTATTATTATTATTATTATTATTTATTATCTATTTATTTATTTATTTATTTATAGTGTTGTTTGTTGAAACGTAGTGATTAAAATGATAAAACTGTATGTTAGAAGGTTTCAACAATGCGGTTGGAAATTTAAACATCAATAAGATGGGAAACAAACATATTGAAATGTTACCGTAAAAACATTTAATAGTCCTGATGTTTCAAGCATAAAAACTTCTTTATGAAGAGTTAAGGGAACTACAGGGAGGCAGAGGAAGAAAGAGAGAGAGGGAGAGTAAATGAATGTATGAATGTCTCTTTGGATTGATATCTTAGCATTCATCAATATGCTAACTGAAATTACATCATGTAACAAATCCAGTGCAGTAAATGCACCAGATGTCAGGTCAGCAGCACAATTTGGTCCTTACACATTGAGAATCAGAGAATACCCTCCACACACACACACACACACACACACACGTGCATGTGTCACTGTTGATAAGACGTTGATAATTAAAAGAATATTAACAAGGAAAATGTGGTCACCATTTAAGTCATAAATTATAATATTGGTAACCTGAGGATCAACGAAGCCATCCTGATTAAGAAAACCAACCAACTATTTATATTCAACATGAATGAGGTGGCTGTTATTGCTACTTTTGTGAGACTCAGTATTGAACCCTGATCTCTACTTGTACATATATGACAACAGCAGCTTCTTCATATTTGATAACCCATCAAACACAAATTACTATCCTAGTCTCCATATCCTCAACACACCTAGTCAGAATTTTTCTCTCACATGGCCACATTGCCAACCTAGGTTATTCATTTTCTCTCTCTAATCAGTTCACTTAGACCTCCATAAAGCGGTTTTAATATCCAGAATATCAGGATTTAAATACTAGTTTAAGGTAAAAATTTGGCATCTTTGTTCTTAAAGATATTCTACTTCCAACTGCATTAAGTGTAATCTTCTAACACATTATTATTATTACTATTATTATTATTATTATTATTATTATTATTATTATTATACACTTGTAAAATATGTTGTATCATTATTACATGTGCTGTTATTCTTGTTAATCATGTGATATCAATGTTACCATGCATGAAAGCCTCCTATTCCCTGCCTGGTGATGTTGTTATGCACCCATCGATGTCAGTCTGTGGATGAGGCTCAGTCTAAACCATTTGGAATCGGTACAAACTCACTTTTGAGAACTGTTCATTGTACAGTGTCTCACTACTTCCAGTTTTTCCACCTGTTTTTACCAAGTTTCAATATAGACAACGATGAAAGCCTCCAAATCACTTCACTATAGAATTAGTTGATTGCAAAATATTAAGATTTAGTTTAAGTTACGGCGGAAGTTTGAAGGCTAAAATGGTAAATCATTCTGTTTTGATGCCAAACTCCACCCCACAAAGAATATCGAATAGAGAACTTCCTCTCTTGAAGTCTTGTATTATGATTCCATTCTCATCTGAAACGTATTAAGAATATCAAATCGACCACGGTATTTGACTGGTACCGTATTTTATCAACCTCAATTTTTACCATTTTTCACCTTTGCTTCCCTGCTCTGAGGATTCTTCACAACTCAGAGGAAACTGGTGAATGACTGGTTGATGTCTTCGTGCCAATCATGGTGGATCTTTTTGCAGTGGAAACACCCTGACATCAAAAATAGAAAAGAGATTGTGCCATTTGTGTTTGTGTTAGCAAACTTCTATTCACAAAACCAACACAACTTTGAAACACACACACACACACACCACACCACACCACACCATACCATACCACACACACAAACACGAAGAAGTTTAGAAGTAGCATTGATAGGCCATGTCTGTCCACTAGAATTTCTGACCAATTGTTTAGTTATAAACCCTACTTCAAATTTTGTGCTTTGGTTAGCCTGAAAATGGGCGTGTCACAGATGATGCAGCTCACCACCTAAATGCCATAAAGGTAAGTTGCTAGACTCTCTCTCTCTCTTTTTCTTTCTCTCTCTTTTTCTCTCTCTATAACTCTCTCTCTCTCTCTCTTTAACTCTCTTGCATCATGCACTTCCGTAGCCTCATTGCTGCACTGTAACTGCACTGTCACAAACTCTACCATAGATTTCTGCAGTCTTCTTTAGACCTTAGACATGTCTCATTAGATGAACGCCATAGTCTTTTAGTTCCCCCAGCCTCCCTCCCTCCCTCATCTGTTTCCATGACTTCTGTAGTAAACATTGATCAAACCACCGATGTTGTCCTTGTGTGTTTAGTATTTACACTAAATTTCATTTCAGTATATTCTATGAGTGTCTTCAGGTTCTCCCGTTTTAGAGGTAAACATTTCCTTGGACTACATTTGGGCTTTTGATTCCTTATGTACATCATATGGGTCCAAAATTCTTACCTATTATGCAGCTGAAAAAATGATTCAATATACAGGGGTTGGACAAAGTAATGGAAGCACCTTAAAATTTCAAACAAATTTATTTTAATATGGGGCAGGACAACCTTTGGCAGTAATTACAGCTTGAATTCTACGAGGTTTGGACTTGTACAAAGTTTAGATTGTTTCCAAAGGAATTTTTGTCCATTCTTCAGCTAAAACAGTCTCCAGTTCTTGTAGTGATGATGGTGGAGGGTATCGACTCCTTACTTGTTTTTCTAAAATGCACCATAAATGTTCAATAATATTGAGATCTGGGAACTGTGGTGGCCAGATAAGATGTTCAACTTCACTAGAATGTTCCTCGTGCCATTCAGTAACAACTTTAGCTGTAAGAATTGGTGCATTATCATCCTGTAATATTACGTTTCCCTCCGAAAACAGTTCCTCAACCATAGGATGAATTTGGCCAGATAAAATGCTTAAATAGTCTTGACTATTAATTCTGCCTTGAAGGGAAACCATTGAGCCAGCAGATTCCCAAGATATAGCCCACCAGATCATCACAGATCCTCCTCCGTCTTTAACAGTTGGAAGAAGGCAGTCTGGGTCAAATGCTTCTCAACTGTCTCCACATGTGTACTCAGCCGGTGGTTGGAAATAAGGTAAAGGATGACTCCTCTGAGAAAATGACCTTCTTCCACTGCTCTAGGGACCAATTCTGTAGGTTTTTACTCCACTCTAAACAGTTTGCAACATTTGTTTTTGAAAGTAGGGATTTTCTGATTGCAGCCCTCTCGTGAAATCCGGTTTTTGCACAGCTCCTGGTGAACAGTTTTTGTGGAAACTGGGTTCTTGAGGTGGTCATTAAGCTCTGCAGTAATTTTGGGAGCTGTACTTTTGAAAGTCCGATAGATCTGTCATTTTAATGAATTTTAATTACCTTTTTCTGATGATATCTGAAAAGAAACAGCAATTTTAGCAAAACATATTAAGCAACACTAATAATAAATTTAAAAAAAACATAAAAATAAACAAGCTTTTGGTGGTTTTATAGATATTTTAAAATTATGATGTTGTGATTCTAGGTGTTTCCGTTATTTTGTCCAACCCCTGTATATAAAATATGTATAAATGTGTGTGTGTGTGTGTGTGTGTGTATAGTTATATAAATGTGTATCTATGTGCAGGTGGTCAAAAACTAGTATCTATAGTAACATGAAGGTTAAGGCCGTTTATCTCTCTCTCCCAGATCAGTTGTTACTACTCCAACCACACAAACAGTTACCATAATTTGTCACTAGCAAACCTGTCTCCATCCCCCCATTTCCCCCTCCTCCTCCTCCTTACTCTTCCCTTGTTTATTTAGTGACCGGTTGTTAGTTTTGTACATAATTATGTTGGGTTTTTTTTATATTTTCATCTGTAATTACCAATGAATTTACTGCACGACCCTGTTGTCATAGCAACCAACTCGGTTGGGATGACATTTCTTTTCATTTATTCATGTGAAAATAGAAATTATCTTTGATGGCTTCCTACTTCATCTGCTGCCACTGAGACTCACAGATCGTTAAGTGGGTGTGTGTGTAGGCACACACCACATATGCATATGTGCACACAATTCGCGTGCACGTGTGTGTGTATATATGTGTGTATATATATATATGTGTATATACATATATTTGTGATGTATCTCACAGCTGTAGGATGTCTATCAATACAAGATTAATATGTAATGACAGCCAGTCTTTTATCATATGTGTGGTGTTGGGCAGTAAGAAGTTTGCTTCCCAACCACATGGGTCTGGGTTCAATTCCACTGTGTGACACCTTGGGCAAGTGTCTTCTACTGAGTCTCGAGCCAACCAAAGCCTGTCTCTCTGCATTTGTCCCCCACCCCCACCCTCCCCCCACTGCTTGGCAACCAGTGTTGATGTGTTTATGTCCCCGGTTCTGCAAAAGAGTCTTTTAGGCTTAGTACCAAAGATAAGCGTTGGGGTCAATTTGTTTGACTAGAGTTCTTCAAGGCAGTGCTCCAGCATGGCCACATGTCTAATGACTGAAACAAGTAAAAGATAAAAGATATAACTTGCATGTGTGTACATGCAAGCACACACACACACACACACACACACACACACACACACACACATGTAGTTGTGGTATATCATTATATGACAAGTGTGTGTGTGTGTGTGATGTCAAGCAGTTACAAGACTGTTATCCATATATAACCATGTAGAGATGAAATAAAATATTAGTCTCACTACTACCGTTGCTAACTTTAGCATTGTATTAGAATCCTGTAATTAATCCTGTAATTAAATCTGTGAAGACAATCCTACTTTAGAGGCTTCCTCTGTTTCACTACCCTTTCTTTTAGAATGTAGTTCTGTCAGTTTAGTTAATTCCTACCTTGGTAGCATGAGTTGTTTGCCCTTTGTTAATATGCTCCTCCTTTAGATGTAGTCTCCTATGACACATCTGTGTCTTTTATACTGAAGATCTCTCACTTTAGTTATTGAAACTCAGCCTTGCTGCAAGTGGCCATTGCATTTCAACCTTTTTCAAATTTTTGTTTCATTTTTCAGTTTTACTTTTCAGCTTCAAAGTTCAGCTTCCTAACTTGGTGAGATATTTTTACACTGACCAATGGGAATACAGGCTAAGATCACCAGATCTTGATGTATTTCTTATGTTTCTGGATCAATCTCCCTTATTTGTGTGGTCCTTTGGCTGGGTAAATCTGGTGACAGGGTTGTTTAGTAGGATGAGTAAGATTGGCAAAATATAGCTGCTTATTTTGCTTGCTTGCTTTTGTTGGTTTCACACACACACACACACACACACACTCACACACACACCTTACTATCACTGTTCTTACTCACATGCGATCACTCATTTTTATGGCTCTCCCATCATGCAGCGTCTTGCTTTTTTCTAAGTCAACCTCCTTACCAACAACCATCATCTAGCTACCACTGACTCTCATTACATCCTTCTCTCCCCACCAACCTCATTCTTTTTCATCTTCCACTCTCTTAATCTTCACCCTCTCCTCTAGTCTCCCTCAAGTTCACATTTGCTTTCAACCAATAGAGACATCATAAAGCAAAGAGGACTCCTTAGTCATACAGAGATAAGACTACCTCATTTGTGATGAGGTCAATATAGAATATACCAAGTACATTATGTAAATTGATTGGTGATTGGAAGGGTCTCCAGTTGCAGTAATTCTTGCTGTAAATAGAATGTAGGAAGGTAATTATTCTAAATAACTCGCTCAGATAATGAGGACCTGTCCAACCTATGCTAATGAGGAAAGCAGGCATAGAATGATGATGATAATCAAGATGACGATATACAAACCCAGTTGATTAGCCCTGTTCTAGTTCATCTGGTGTAGCTGTAGTGTACACTTTCATTCCAGATATTTCAAAACAGTTTACCGTTCCTGTGATAGTGAATCCTTTCAAGAACATTCTTGACAAATCACATGACCTGATGAGTAACAATTCTCTGTATGATAGGTCAAAGGTCATTGAGTATAACATCCACTGACAATATATCTATCACATGCACTATGTATATACACTGACAGTGTAGAGTCTAGGACATTTACTCCCCATGGACAATACCCCCCCCCCCAGGGACAACAGATGATGATTTAAAACTTCTTAATATATTGGAGAGGAAGTAATTAACCAAGGGGGTGATTGTTGTCAGGGGGGGGGAGAATTGTCCTGATACGAACAGTGTATGCACAATATACACCATATTTGTATCACTGTTATTCTGTATATCACTATATATCCTGAGCTAGTTTTCCACCACATTTCTTAAAAATTGTGGTAGAGGCTTTGGTCTTGGGACCACTCATGTCTAGAAACTGAGGTTGTGGGTAAGCAAGGGCATGATCCCTGTAGAAAATCCAGCTCCAAAAGAGCCTCATGATAGCAAAGGAGAACGGGTACCAGCCAGCCCAAAGGTTGAGGTGGGCTGCACCTGCCTACCTCAGTTGCTATGGCATTGAGGTTGATCCAGCCACCCCCGTTAACGGGGACAAAATCCGGATTTAAAACACTGGATGATGATGACGAGCAGAGAAATGAGTCACTGCTATCTCTAGTGGTCGGGCAGCTGTCATTAACGAGACCAATTAAGGTCAAAATCACATGATCTGGTTGTCTCGGCACTGGAGAGGGTGGGGATTTATCTTCTTGCTTGTAATCATCATCATCATCATCGCTTAACACAAGTGCATTTTACACCAAAAGCCAATATAAGCGTTTCTCTCATGGTATCTACAACAGTATAGTCTGTTCTAACTGAACATCTATATATATGGAACATAAACACTGAGATGAAGCAATTGGAGTGTGTGATGTGCATGCCTTTCCCAAGAACCACATGTAAACTTCATGTTTAGGGTATATTTACTGAACTTAGATATAAAAAAAAAGATTTAAAAAAAAACAAGTTATTTCTGGAATTACTTCAAAGTTACTTACAGATACAATTTCCATTTCCTCCTCTCCTTGAAAAATTTCTACCATCCCTCTTTAACCCCACCCCACCCCCTGTTGTTAGTATCATCATCACTGCTACCACTACTGTCACCATCATTATCATCATCATCGTCGTCGTCATCATCACAGTGACTTCTGTTGTCTCAGATTTGTAATTAACCTTTCTCACCTGTCTTCCGTTTCAGTCCCTTCATGCTGTTGAAGTGAGTACCTTCATCAACTTCCTACCAACCATTCTCAACCAGTTGTTCCGACTCATTGCCAGAACACACAATGAAGACATAGCCATGAATGCTGCAAGGTAAGAGTATCTCTCTCTCTCTCTCTCTCACACACACACAGATTTTGACATCATAAGAATTTAGAAACTTAGAGAGAGTGTGAAATAATTTGTTTTTAATGGTTGAACTCAAAGCAGATGAAGCTATAAACAATAGTAGTGTATAAATATCAGGTTAAAAATCCCTTTGGATAGTACAAATGTTGAGGTGTGCTTTCCCCTTCTCTCTCTCTCTCTCTCTCTCTCTCTCTCTTGTGTGTGTATATATATATATACACATACACACACACACACACACAGAAAGTCAGAAAATCACATATTGATCATTACCAATGTCACCTTACTGGCACCTGTGCCAGTGGCATGTGTAAAAAGATTCGAGCGAGGTCGTTGCTAGTACCGCCTGACTGGCCCCTGTGCCAGTGGCATGTAAAAAGCACCCACTACACTCTCGGAGTAGTTGGCATTAGGAAGGGCATCCAGCTGTAGAAACTCTGCTAGATCAAGATTGGAGCCTGGTGCAGCCATCTGGTTCACCAGCCCTCAGTCAAAATCTAAGTGTACAGTATCCTATATCCATTATGGCCGACCTTACCAATCAGTTTCGCACTAGGGGTTTAACTGAGTGTTAGGTAACAGTACAACTATGTAACCCTGCACTCTTCAGAGATAGCAGCAGACAACACTTTTGTATCACTCAGGTGTCAGTCCCCCAACACATGGGTCTTTTTTTTTCAGTAGTCATTGCTTTTACAAGGTCAGAGTGCAGATCTCACCTCAATCTCTTTGGGTTACCTTTTACAACACACAGAGGAAATGTTGGGTCAGTCCCTTGACAGGCTGGGCCCCACAAGGTCAGAGTGCAGATCTCACCTCAATCTCTTTTGGTCACCTTCTACGACACACAGAGGAAATGTTGGGTCAGTTCCTTGACAGGCTGGTCCTTGACAGGCTGGTCCCCACACTTAACTCATGGCAGGTTTTACCCATCAGTTAACCCACCATTGACCCACACAGGCAGTTTTGTTCATTTCATGAGTAGTTTAGATAAACCTGTTGTTAACCCACTATGGTACCCTTTCGTTAACCTTAATACCCTTTCCCCTATGCCCTCAGTTACCCCATTCATCAGTAACCTTTCATGTTTTCCAGGGTTCTTATACACATTGTCTCTGAAGTAAACAATGTCGGCAAACCAGACATTCTTCAAGCTTATGTCAAGGTGAGTGGAATATTGTGATGGTTGTTGTGACTGTGGTGATGATGGTGATGTGTTGCTGGTTTGGTGTAGTAGTGGTCATTGTGGTGGTGGTGGAGTGTATTGTGGTGGTGGAGCGTGTTGTGGTGGTGTGTTGGTGGTTTGGTATGGTAGCAGTCATTCAGGTGGTGGTGCTGGAGTGAGTTGTGGTGGGGTGTTGCTTGTATGGTGTAGTACTAGTAGTAATCATTGTGGTGAGGTGGTGATGTGGTATCTTGTACAGTGATGGCAGTATGTGTTATTGTAGTGAACAGAGGTGGTGGTGGTGTGTGTGTGGTGTGTGTATATATATATATGTGTGTGTGTGTGTGTGTGTGTGTGTGTATATCACCGTGATGAACGTGAGAGACCAGGCTATCAGATGTTGCTACATATTGCTGGTCACAATACGCTTCGCATTGTTTTAGCCTACAAATGACGCCACCCCGCTGGCTAAGCAAGCAGGCCAACAGAAAAAAGAGTGAAAGAAAGTTGTGGCGAAAGAGTACTGCAGGGATCGGCACCACCCACTGCTGGAACCATGTGGTGCTTTTTGGTGTTTTCGCTCTCTAAACACTCACAACACCCGGTCTGGGAATCAAAACCGCGATCCTACAACCGCGAGTCCTCTGCCCTAACCACTGGGCCATTGCACCTCCACATATATATATATATATATATATATATATATATATATATATACATATATATATATATATATATTCACACACCTGCATACACACATTTGGAGTGGTGTGTAAGCTGCCAGAGTGTATACAGTATGACCTCTCCTTCTGCTATTTCTCTCTTGCAGTATGTCTTCAAGACCTTACCGAGCCCCAAAGGAACCAAAGTGAAGACAGTACATGAAGAATTGGCCAAAAACCTCACAGTTTTACTCCGCCCTATAAATGCTGACCAGTCGGTGGTCAGTCGTTTCCTAAAACATTCCTGGTTCTTTTTTGAGATTCTAATCAAAAGTATGGCTCAGTACCTCATTGAAACAGAGAGAATTAAGGTAAGGGGACACACTTGTTCCTTATTCTTCCTTCCATGCACAAACATACATTCCTGTTGTAAAGCATGCAGTTGTATATAATCCTTTGAAGGCGGTGGGGAGCTGGCAGAAACGTTAGCACGCCGGGCGAAATGCTTAGCCGTATTTCATCTGCTGCTATTTTCTGAGTTCAAATTCCGCCAAGGTCATCTTTGCCTTTCATCCTTTCGGCGTCGATAAATTGAGTACTAGTTACGCACTGGGGTCGATGTAATCGACTTAATCCGTTTGTCTGTCCTTGTTTGTCCTCTCTGTGTGTAGCCCCTTGTGGGCAGTAAAGAAATATGTATATAATCCTTTGTACTACAGGCACAAAGGCTGAAATTTGAGGGGAGGGGATAAGCCAATTACATTGACCCTGGTGCTTAATTTATTGACCCTGAAAAGATGAAAGGTAAAATCGACCTCGGCAAAATTTGAACTCAGAATGTAGTGGCAGACAAAATACCGCTAAGCGTTTCGCCTGGCGTGCTAACGTTTCTGCCAGCTCACTGCCTTATATCTACACTCATACCATTAGCTCCAACAATGTTTTAGTAGAATGCCACTAATGTTAATATTGTCAATATTTTTTTTCCCAAAAAATTCTTCAGATGCCAAGAAATGAGCGGTTTTCCTCAGATTACCAGTTCCGCATCCAGAACCTGATCCAAGCCATCTACCCTCATTTGTACCAGAAACAGGATGATATCTCAACGGATGCCAGTACTGCCAACCACAGCCTTGCCACATTTATCAAGGTGAATACTTTGGTTCCTTTTATCATATGATTCCATTTTCTTTCTTTGTTTGTGTCTTTAATGGAAGAGTCCAAATTGGGAAGGGTGAACGGGCAGTATTGGGTGCTTATTTTCGTGACCCGACTTTTCGTCTGATGTCACTTTGTCCATGTCTTTTGGTCTGATGATTTTTTTTTTGTCCAATTTTAAATAAACTCGTTAGAAGACAAACTGAACATCAAAATCAAAGAATCATTGAGAATTTTATTGATAAGAATGTCATTAGACAAAAGATAATCTTCAGACGAAAAGACTAAAAGACATGTATGAAAAGACGTTTGATGAAGTGACGTCGGACGAAAAGACATAGCACCAGTTATTATTATGATTTTAATGAAGAAGAAATGGCTGTGTTTAGGAACTTCTGGGATTGGTCAAATTTCCAGTGGTTCATTGCAATTGTAACATAATCACTGTGGCATTTCCACCACGACATTTCTGCCCTGACATTTCTACTATGACATTTCCGCCATGACATTTCTACTATGACATTTCTGCCCTGACATTTCCGCCATGACATTTCCGCCATGACATTTCCACCATGACATTTCCACTGTGACATTTTCATTGTGACATTTGTGTTGTGATATTTTCACTGTGACATTTCTGCCATGACATTTCCGCCGTGACATTTCCACTGTGACATTTGTGTTGTGATATTTTCACTGTGACATTTCCGCCATGACATTTCCACCGTGACATTTCCATTGTGACATTTGTGTTGTGATATTTTCACTGTGACATTTCCACCGTGACATTTCCACTAAATTTTCTCCGTGTCATTTCCATTGTGACATTTGTGTTGTGATATTTTCACTGTGACATTTCTGCCATGACATTTCCACTGTGACATTTCCACTAAATTTTCTCCGTGTCATTTCCATTGTGACATTTGTGTTGTGATATTTTCACTGTGACATTTCTGCTGTGACATTCCCACCATGACACTTCTGCCATGACATTCTCACCATGACATTTCAGCTGAATTTTCTTTGTGACATTTCAGCCATGACATTTCTACCATGACATTTTTGCCATGACATTCCCACCATGACATTTCTGCTGAATTTTCTCTGTGACATTTCCATTGTGACATTCGTGTTGCAATATTTTCACCATGACATTTCCGCCTTAACCTCTCTTTCATGACATTCCTGTTGTGATGTTTTCACTGTTACGTTTCCATTCTGATATTTTCTCTGTAATATTCTAACGTCTCTTTTTTCAATTTCATTCAGCATTTATTTACACTAATTGATCGAGGTTTTGTGTTTCGAATCATCAGCACCTACATGGAGAACTTCAGTGTTAGAGATACAAAGGTATGTCTAATGTTTTACATATATATAGACGGGTCATAGGTCAACAGGTTTGGGGTCTGAAGATATGCCATAAAGTTAAACCCTTTATGGACGGGAAACCCAGAGTAACCCCATAAACTAGCCTTCACCTGGAAAGAAAAATAAAAAATATATTTATATACACACACACACACACACATATATATATATATATACTTTATTTAAAGCAGCAGAAAATTCAACAAAACCTGTTACTCTGAGTTTCACGTTGCCGTGAAACTCAGAGTAACAGGTTTTGTTGAATTTTCTGCTGCTTTAAATAAAGCATATTACTCTACCACTGGTATTTGAGTACTCTTTTTTCCACCTTGTTTCACATTTATGTGTTTACTCCGGTATATATATATATATATATAAACACAGTAATTAATATAATTGTTTAATGAGACTCTACTGGTATCTTGTCCTGATTAGAATGATAATTATTAAGGACCAGTCATGGGTCAGTTCTGGATGTCAACTGTGGATTGAAGAAAGAGTTAAGGTCTGGTCCCGGGTGCCAGCTGTTGATCAAAGAATTACGTCCTTAAATTTCAACATAAACCACAAATATTGTTCGCTGTTCAAAGAGCTGTGAACATATTGATTAGGGTAACCCTGTATTTAGAATCTCCTGGAGGTGAAAGCTAATGACTCTTAGTTTCTTTTGGAGCCTGGGGCAGCCTCCTGGCTTCCGAGACCCCGGTCAAACCATCTAACCCATGCTAGCACGGAAAACGGACGTTAAACGATGATGATGATGATGAACGTAGACAGTATTTAGGATCTCCTAGAAGTAAAGGTTAATTTATTATGGTTTATTATTATTTCTTTCATTAACTAATTAAATATTTAAATATGTTATTGATTTTCTCATTGACTTTTCATTAATTACTTTAGGATAAACCAAAAAAAGACTCTTTCCTTTATTTTTCATCCTTTCTATTGATTTGATTAAGCTGTTTCCATAGAAACTAAACAACAGAATTATGTTAAATTTATGATGAACTTTTCATAAATATCATCATCATCATCATTTAATGTCTCTTTTCCCTGCTGGCATGGATTGGACAGTCGGACAGGAGCTGCACCAGGCTCCATTGTTTGTTTTGGCATGGTTTCTATGGCTTGATGTTTAGATCCTGCCATGGTTGACTTCATTGTCCATCTCTTCAAGGGGGACATAAATTTTTAGCCTTAAACCAACGTCAGAAGTCACTTTTGGTTCTGTTGTGTTACAGAAGACCTTGATCCACATGCCTGGATTGGATTAAAGAGATTATTGGCTTAAGATAAAGTTGTGTGTTTGGATTATTACTGACGTCTGGTTGCAGTAATAGTTTCAGAAGGATATTGTTCTGGGGAAGAAGGATTGGATACAATATTTAGTTATTGTTATTGTTGTTCAGCCACAGGTCAATTATCTAATGTAGCTTTCCGTGTAGTTGTTCTTTAGCTCTAGGTAAGCCTTGATCCAGCACATCATCATCATCGTTTAATATCTGTTTTCCATGCTAGCATGGGTCGGACGGTTTGACTGGGGTCTGGGAAGCCAGGAGGCTGCACCAAGCTCCAGTCTGATCTGGCAGTGTTTCTACAGCTGGATGCCCTTCCTAAAGCCAACCAGCTGCACTTATAAAAAATATTCCTGGAACGACCTTCCCATCATTATTTACTCATTATGTATCTAAGACTACATTATTAAACGAGTCCTTTTTTTACAGACATTAGGGTGTCTGTAATTGAGGGATATTTAGCTGCTATTTATAGCAGACCCAGTAACATTGTTAACATCTTCTAAACTACAGGTTATTATTATTATTATTATTATTGATGAATGTTACTTTTACCATTTCTGCTGTTGGGAATTATTCCTAACCATTGTTGTTTCTGTTTTTTGTTTTCTCTCTGGCACAGGTATTCCAACAAATGAAATTCGAGTTCCTTAGGATAGTTTGTAGCCATGAACACTATATCCCTCTTTGTCTTCCTCTAATGAGGCGTGGCCTTATCAAAAATTACAAAGGTTTGTTACCACATCTCTTTCTCTCTCTCTCTCTCTCTCTCCACACACACAAACCACTTCTACATCTTTCTGTCTATACATAATTCTGTACATGTACATAATGTTGGTTCGTTTACTGTTACAGGTTATTGTTTTAATTACCAAACGTTCTGCAATGTTCTAATTGTTTTGTTTTGTTGTCAGTGTTTTTCTTCATATATTTCAATGTCACTGGTTGTCATTATTGTCATCATCATCATCATCATCACCATCATGGTCTGTGTGTCCTGTGTTTTGTTATGCCATGAATGCCAGTTGCTGTTGTATTCTTCAGTGTTTCTTATTTCTTTACTACCCACAAGGGGCTAAACATAGCGGGGACAAACAAGGACAGACAAAGGGGTTAAGTCGATTAAATCGATCCCAGTGCATAACTGGTACTTAATTTATCGACCCTGAAAAGATGAAAGGCAAAGTCGACCTCGGCGGAATTTGAACCTAGAACGTAACGGTAGACGAAATAGCATTAAGCATTTCGCCCGGCGTGCTAACATTTCTGCCAGCTTGCCGCCTAATGTTTCTATTGAACCTAAACTGTTTTGGGATGTTCTGTGTAGATTGGGTATATTCTATCCCACCACTGGCATTGTGGAGGTTGCCTGCACAGTCCCCTCTATCCTGTATTAGTCCTAGCTTTCCCAGACATGGTGCCTATCGGTTGTGAAGCATTTGATCTTCTGTTTGTTCCATGGAAACGGAAGCAGTCACTTGAGTTCCACACAGAGACAATGCCTCTCTCCATTAAGACATTGATGTATTTAAAGCATAATTCTTCAAGAAATATCAAAAAAAATCTGACCTCTTTAACATATAGCTTTAGGTTCATAGGTTTTCCTGGACAACTGTAATAGGATGCTGAGGTCTTCATAACATTCCCATGAGTGTTTAGGATAACAAATGATGATGCCAGAATTAGAAGAAAGTTTTCTGATAACTCTCATTCGTTTAATAAGAACTTCTTAGATAAACATGCAGTTTTGGTTTTTATAAGAACTGTTATTGGAAGTTGTGGCCTTCATGCTTTTCCTATAGACATTAATTAAGCATGCGAAACAGTTCCAACCAAAGATTTTCCAAAATTGAAGACTTTTCCTTCACTCTGACTCATTAATGTTTTGTTTGGTAGACTAGCTTGTTACTGGTTCAATCCCTGATAGATCTACATTTAGTGTACAATTTTACATTTTCTAAACTAATTTGTATGTTTTAAAAATCTTTTTTCCCATCTTTTTTTTCTTCTTTTTTTAATAATCCTTGAATATTATTCAATCTCTGTTACACCCCACCCCCTAAACTTTATGGCCATGCCTTCCCTGTCCCCATTTATGAGCTCCTCAATGTCCTGTATACATTTTCGGTAAGTGTTGGCATGTAGGAGTTACTAGCGCCATGGAAGCAGTTCCAATCCATTTCTACTTCAATGTCACCCTTAAATGTCTGAGGAAAACACGAAGATCACACCTATCTCTCCTTCACCCCTGACATATGGCAGACAGGAGCCTAATCAATAATACACACCATTTTTGTGTCTTCCCTCTGTATCAATGCATATATCCCTGTTCTCTATACATCACTGTTGTGTTCTCCCCCTTATCCTAGTCTGTATAAATCTATCTATCTATCTATATATGCATATATAGCTATATATATATATAAATAAATTTCTAAAATATATATATAAATAAATTTCTAAAATTTTCTTTCTTAGTGGTAAGACCATAGCAGATCTACTTCTAGTATATGGATGTCCACATACTTGTCATCCCTCTTCATCATCATCATCATCATCATCATCATCATCATCATTTAACGTCCGCTTTCCATGCTAGCATGGGTTGGACGGTTCAACTGGGGTCTGGGGAGCCCGAAGGCTGCACCAGGCCAGTCAGATCTGGTAGTGTTTCTACAGCTGGATGCCCTTCCTAACGCCAACCACTCCTAGAGTGTAGTGGGTGATTTTATGTGCCACCGACACAGGTGCCAGACGAGGCTGGCGAACGGCCACGCTCGGATGGTGTTTTTTATGTGCCACCGACACAGGTGCCAGACGAGACTGGCAGACGGCCACGCTCGGATGGTGTTTTTATGTGCCACCGACACAGGTGCCAGATGAGGCTGGCGAACGGCCACGATCGGATGGTGTTTGTTACGTGCCCACAGCACGGAGGCCAGTCGATGCAGTACTGGATACGGCCACGTTCGGATGGTTTTCTTGTGTGCCACCGGCACTGGTATCACAAAGATACAAATTCCATTGATGTTCATCTATTTTGATTTGTTTTGATTTGATTTTCACTTGCCTCAACAGGTCTTCACAAGTGTCACAAGAAGGAAGATATGCACAGGTGGACTGACTACGTCCCAGGTAGGGGCCACAGGTTATGGCCTGGCTAGTCTTGCCGGGTCTTCTCACGCACAGCATACTTCCATAGGTCTCGGTCTCTAGTCATTTCCTTGGTGAGACCTAAAGTTCGAAGGTCGTGCTTCACCACCTTGTCCCAGGTTTTCCTGGGTCTACCTCTTCCACAGGTTCCCTCAACTGCTAGGGTGTAGCACTTTTGCACACAACTATCTTCAGCCATTCTCGTCACATGACCATACCAGCGCAGCCGTCTCTCTTGCACACCACAACTGACGCTTCTTAGGTTCAACTTTTCTCTCAAGGTACTTACACTCTGACGATTATGAACACTGACATTACACATCCATCAGAGCATACTGGCTTCATTTCTTGTGAGCTTACGCATATCCTCAGCAGTCACGGCCCATGTTTCACTACCATGTAGCATGGCTGTACGTACACATGCATCATACAGTCTGCCTTTTACTCTGAGCGAGAGGCCTTTTGTCACCAGCAGGGGTAAGAGCTCTCTAAACTTTGCCCAGGCTATTCTTACTCTAGTAGTTACACTTTCAGCACACCCAACTGACTTGGTCTCTTAGGTAGCGGAAGCTATCAACTACTTCTAGTTTGTCTCCCTGGAACGTGGTAGAAGTTGGTCTCTGCACATTTCCAATGTTTATTGCTCCTGAGCATCTGCCACAGACAAAAACTATTTTCCTAGTTAGCCTTCCTTTGACACTGCTGCACCTCTTATGTGTCCATAGTTTACACTTGGTGCACCTTATAGAGTTTCTACCTACACCTTTTTTACAGATTGAGCAGGGCCATCTACCTGAAGTCGTTTGTGATTGGTCCACCTTCCTACTTATTAGGACTTTGGTTTTGGCTAGGTTGATTCTAAGGCCCTTCGATTCTAATCCTTGTTTCCACACCTGAAACTTCTCCTCCAGTTTTGATAGTGACTCAGCAATTAGAGCAAGGTCATCAGCATAGAGGAGCTCCCAGGGGCATCCTGTCTTGAATTCCTCCGTTATTGCCTGGAGGACTATGATAAATAGGAGGGGACTGAGGACTGAACCTTGGTGGACCCCAACCTCTACCCGGAATTCTTCACTGTACTCGTTGCCAACCTTCACCTTACTAGCAGCGTCTCTGTACATGGCTCGCACAGCTCTCACTAACCATTCATCTATCCCTAGTTTCCTCATTGACCACCAGATAAGGGATCGGGGGACCCTGTCAAAGGCTTTCTCCAAGTCAACAAAAGCCAGGTACAAGGGCTTATCTTTGGCTAGGTATTTCTCCTGCAGCTGTCTTACCAGGAATATAGCATCAGTAGTACTTTTCCCTGGCACGAACCCAAACTGCATATCATCTAAGCTAACTCTCTCTCTAATTAATTGGGCTATAACCCTCTCCGTAACCTTCATTACCTGATCCAGCAGCTTGATGCCCCTGTAGTTATTTGTATCTAGGGCGTCGCCTTTACCTTTGTAGCAGTTGACTATTATGCTGCTACACCAGTCATTGGGTATGACTCCTTCGTGTATCACCTGGTTAACTATACGGGTGACTAAGCTATAGCCGACACTACCAGATATTTTGAGCATCTCTGCAGTAATTCCTGATGGGCCTGGGGCTTTCCCTGTTTTCATGCTTCTAATTGCCTTATCTACTAAGGAACTGTTAACTCGGATTGCTGGTCCCTCTGTTGGGTCGACATTCGGCAGACTCTCTTTATCCCATTCATTTTCCTCATTCAGCAACCTTTCATAGTGGCGTCTCCAAGCCTCTCTCTTTGCATCCTCATTTAGCGCAAGTGAACCGTCATCCTTGCGAACACATTTCTCTCCTACCACGTCACGATTCTCTCTCACACACTGTCTTGCAACACGAAATACCTCAAGTCTTTCATCCTCACAGCGCAGGACATTGGCAAATTTTTGCTTATCTGCTTCCCCTCTGGCTAGATAGACCTGTCTCCTAGCTTCCCTTCTGGCAGTCTGATACACTTCCCTGCTACCACCGTTCTTCCAGGCCTTCCAAGCCTGTTTCTTTTGTCTAATAGCCCTGTCAACAATATTGTTCCACCACCACGTTATTTGTATATATTTTATATGTATTTTATATTTTATTTGTATATATTTTATATGTATATTATTTTATATGTATATATATGTATATATATGTATATATATATATATATACACATAGCTATATATATATGCAAATACATAAACACATGACTGTTGTGTCCTCTTCTCTCAATAATCTAGAAGAGATAGAGTCGACCCTATTAATGTGATACAACTGACATGCTTTCCTGTCAGTAATCAGGCATGGCCACCACCACCACCCCATTAATATATGTAATATAGTTAACATATTTTCCTGTCACACATCTTAGGCCTAATCTCTCTGTCACTTCTACAAAAACACCCCTCTTTGAACCCCTGCCAATACATCCCTGTTTCACTGACCTCCCCCTTATTACCAAACCTCTCCCCACCCCGACATAACCTTTAAAATCTTTCTCACTTCTTGTTCAATCTCTTATGATATGGTAATTGTTTCATTTCTGACATCAACATGTAGGAACTACTTATAGACCTAGATAATCCTACTTTATCTCTTATAGACTTAGATAATCCTACTTATTTTTTAAAGACCCTAATAATATTTTCTTTTATAGACTTAAGTAAAATTACTTATCTCTTATAGACTTAGATAATATTGCTAATCCCTTATAATCCAGATAGAACTGTTCTTACTGACAAACCAATTCTTTCCCTGTGCTTTTTCTACATGAAATTCCCTGTCTAATTCCTCATCCTCTCATCGTGTGGTGTCAGTTAAAAGTCTTGGAGAGTGGAATTGGTCAATGGTTGAAGACCCAACTCTGTAATTTGGTTAAACGAACAAAGTAATTAAACAAATTTATGAATGTATACTAAAATTTTATTGCTACTAAAATATATTTATTGGTGTATACTAACCAGCACTGATTCATAATAAACAGCTTTTGTATATTTAAAACTGAGATAATTTTTCAAGGAATTGGCATAAAATATTTCAATTTGTCTTTTGGTAAATTCTAAATCAACTTTATATATATATTTATTGTTTATTTGTTGCTATTTGTTGTGCTGCCAATAGCTTTCTGTTGTCTCTTGCCAGTGTACGTACGTATGTATGTATGTATATATAAACATAAATATATATATATATATATGTCTGTGTGTTTGTGCCTGTGTATATAAAAATATTGTTGGTAACAAAGTTGTCAATCTATTTCTTCTCTTTACGACTGACAGATGTCCAATTGGAAGGTAAATTCTTACTTCTCTGTTGTCGGTGCAGTCTCTGCATCCAGACTGCATCGTTTCATTGTGTGATATGTAGCCAGGCGCTTACCAATCACCTTAGCCTTGTCACCATTGATCACTTATTACCAATCTGATCAATCACTTCATAACACTTCTTCTTCCTCTCTTATTTTCTTCTTTTCAGTGTAATTTTTTTTTTCTTCTCTTATTTTGTTTCTAGTTTGTTGTTGTTGTTGTTATTTTCCTGTTGCTTTTTTTTTTATGTGTGTCCGTGTGTCCGGGGGGCGAGCAGGTGGGGAACGTTGCCATTTTGATACACCTCTGGTTAATTCCAAGTTCCATCATAAACTATTTTGTACGTGTAACCAGTTCTTTATATTCCTGGTCACTCCTCCTTGTCTAATTAGGAATACAGCTTTTCCGTAGCTATTTCTAGGTTTGGTTTATTCCATGGAATGTTCTAGTCTTGTACATCATCTCCCTTCGTGGAGAACTGGCGCTGAGGAGATGTGAAGAATCCTTTACCAAAGTCATGTTTACCCTCAACTCTATTGAATAACCACTTCGGCCATTGACATTAATTAAAATAACAGGACAACTACTTCGTTAGAAGTCATGTTTTATGGGGTTTCATTTAATTACGTTTATTAATGAGGGAACAAATTTATTAGTAATTATTGATGCACACTATGTGTTGCTGCTGCTGCTACTACTACTACTTTACCTCGTATTAAGGCTGATTGATGTGTGTGTGTGTTGGTGTGTGCCTGTGTGTGTGTGCTTGTGTGTGTGTCTGTGTGTGTGTATGTGTAAGGAGGTGGGGGGACTTGAGCTCTTTTGTATTTATTTCAGTTATCGATAAATTAGTTTTAGTTTTCCAAACATATCTCTGATCCATTTAGACCACGCCTGCTAGGGTTCTATTCTGACTGTCTCTTGGTGCTGTCATATTTGTATATATGTACACACACACACACACACACTACAACCTCTGCATCAGATGTTCCTACTGCAGTTGGATGCTGAGTCACAACAGATCATCTGAGGAAAACCTCATTGCATTATGTTTCAACAGATCAAACTGTATCTTGTGTTTATCATACTTTTTTTTACTGCATCATCATTTAACACCCGTTGTCCATGCTGTCATGGGTTGGACAGTTTGACCAGGTTCCAGTCTGATTTGGCATGGTTTCTATGGCTGGATCCCCTTCCTAACACCAACCTCTCTAAGAGTGTAATGGGTGTTTTTATGTGCCACTGGCACGACACCAGTATCTTATCTTCCACGACTACAATTTCACTTGGCTTGATGGGTCTTCTGCTCAAGCACAGCATATTGACAAAGGTCTCAGTCATTTGTCATTGCTTCTGTGAAGCCCAACAACTGAAAGGTACTTTTTATGTGCCACCAGCACAGGTGCCAGTTTCATGACACCAGCATTGGCCACATTGCCTCCGTAAGGCCCAATACTCAACAGGTGCTTTTTATGTGCCACCAGCACAGGTGCCTGTTATGTGACACCAGTGTCAGCCATGGCTACAATTTTACTTAGCTTGACCGGTCTTCTAACTAGTAATACTGCTAAGAACAATAGTAACCACAGTGCTTCACTAGAAATAGACAGGATACTGATACTCTATGTGGAGCGCTATATCTTCTCACATCTTCTGGCAGACCCTTAATTTTTCCCAGAATAATAATTCTTTAGATTGTGGGATGTTGTCATTACTGTGCCTCCACAGTCGATAGTTCAGTGTTTCAAGAAGTATTTTGCCATTTTGAAATTTATTTATTTATTTTTATTTAATTTTTTTTTGCTGTTGTTGTTATTTCGTCTGCCACACTTGACCTCTCAACACTTGGCATGGCGTCCTTCTCTCTCTCTCTCTCTCTCGCTGACTGCTTCTTCACTGCTTGAAGTTCAGTCTTGGGAACTTTCTTCAATATTTCTTGTTTGTGGCCTTAGATCTGTCTTACTTTTTAAATTTTCTCTGTGTTGATTGTTCAATAAACACACACACACGCATATATGTGTGTATGTACACATTTGCTTGTATTTAGATAAGCAAGTGTATGTATACATACGTTTATACTTCTGTGTGTTTATATACATAAGTATGTGTGTGTATATGACAAAAGGATCTGTGTTGATGCATACACACAAATCATATCTGGATGAATGAAGATGGTTTCCCTATCTGTTGTTTTATCTTCGTACTATGATTTTACAGAGTTATATTCTTTACTGCTCTAGGCACAAGGCCCAAAATTTTGGGGGAGAGAACCAGTCGATTAGATCAACACCACTATGCAACTGGTACCTAATTTATCAACCCCGAAAGGAGGAAAGGCAAAGTCGACCTTGGCGGAATTTGAACTCAGGACGTAAAGACAGACAAAATACTGCTAAGCATTTCGCCCGCGTGCTAACGATTCTGCCAGCTCACTGCCTTAATTAAGGGGATGAGTGTTGGTTGATGACCAAAAGAGTACCAACAGGTCCTCCAAAGGACTTCCTGTGTAACATACTGGACAGGGTGTGTAGCTTGGAAATGAAGGAATCTCTCCAGATTGAGTTGCTACTCTTCTGCATTCAGGGGTCACAGCTCTGGTACTATGGTCATGTGATTAGACTGTCACGGGAGGAAATCACAAGATGGACTCTTCAGGCTGAGCCAAGTGGTCGGAGAGTGAAGGGTAGACCAAGAATGAGATGTTTTGAGAATATCCATAGACTCAGTTGGCCATGTTGGGGAATCCAAGGGGAAAGTATAATAATGATTGCTTCTCTGAGAATTCCAGCCCTGCAACTTCCCCGGGAACACTCTGCTGAGAAAATGGATGAGTGGATGGATATAGTTTATATTCAAATCGTTTGTATTTTGCCGTATCTCTAAATAGATTGTTTTGTTTCAGTTCCTTTGAACTTTTGGTAGATTTACATGTGATGTATGTAGTGTCTCGAACAGCTCAACCTGCCCCTCAAAATAGAACAAATAACGGGCCATAAAGAGGCAGTATATAGAGGTATAAGGTTTCTGAAATGTTTGACAGAAAGAGAAACATCATAAGATCAATTTAGTGACAGAAGTGGGTCTATGGTGATTGACGTTGTTGTTGCTGTTGAGTGAAGCGGTCTTCGTCTCATTAGTGGGAGAAGTCCGAAACGTGGTCCTTTGCTATTTGTATGACCCACAAAAGAGAAAGCAGGTCAACCCCTGACACCGAGAGCATCGACGGATGGATGAATGTGCATCCAGGCTCAGCGGTTGTGTAGGAAGTCGGGGACAAGAAACAGGAAGAAAGAGTGAGAGAAAGTTGGGGGCAAAAGAGTACAACAGGGGTCACCACCACCTCCTGCCGGAGCCTCGTGGAGCTTTGGGTGTTTTTGCTCAATAAACACACACAATGCCCGGTCTGGGAATCGAAACCGCGATCCTCCGACCGTGAGTTCGTTGCCCTAACCACTGGGCCATCGCGCCTCCTAATGTTGTTGTAGATGTGTGGGCCTAGTCAGGTTTATCTTGGCACACATACGTCGTATAAACCACTCACTTTTGCATATATTGTATAAAGCCAGTTGATTAAACAAAAAATCGTTAAAATGTTGCTAAGTTTTACCATCTTAGATAATGTATTTCCTATTTTGTGAGTTGTAGGGACCAAGTTGAGGGAGAATTGGCTGTTGTATTGGGCTGACTGCGGGATGCCTCACAAATTCAGGTTTCAGGATTCGTATTTTTAAAGTGAATCAGTATTTCTTGAGAAAAATGGTTCAGGAATTCTAATATCTGTAGAGATTCTCTTCCATTGAATCTATCTGGGAATCGGTCTTTGTTTTTTGTACTTGGAACGGAATCTTCTCAAAAGAGGATTAAGATAATCTGGAATTATTAGTGGATGTTATCACAGACTGAATACAGTTTTGTATGTATATGTATGCGTGTGTGTGTGTGTGTGTGTGAGTGTGCCTATGCTGGGAGAGATACTGGTATACAAAAATGTGTGTATATATGTGTGTATGAGAATATACGTAAGCATGTGTGCGTATGTATATAATATATTACAGCCATGCTATGTGTATATATACACACACGTGTATGTGTGTGTGTGTATATATATATATATACACACATATGCGTGTGTTTATATATACATATATACATATATATACACATATATACACACACATATATATATATATATACATATATACACACACACACACGTATGTATGTATATATATATACACATGTATATATACATATACATACATTTGTATATATTTATATATATATATATACACGTGTGTATATATGTATATATATATATACACATATGTATATATGTATATATATATGTATGTATGTGTATATATATATATATACATATGTATAATAACATGTAGGACATTAAGTATATTCTCAAATTTTGTGAAAAGATTTTTGTCTAGTTTCTCTTTTGTTCTTTGTCTCAATCTCTCCTTTGTCTCTCTCTCTCTCTCTTTTATTTTCGCTTCTTCCCCTGTTTTTAAAGCCAAATTTCCACCACTAACCCAAAGTTTATTTTTGTTCTAAAAGCTGGTCATGTAGTGCTTCCCCCCCTCCGTTGTGCCCTTCACCCCTCACCAACTCGCTGTTTAGATCAATAACCATTTCTTAGACGCTGCCGCCGCCTCTTTAGTGAGCATTACCAACAAGAATGCATTTTAACCAATGGCCAAAATTCAAACTTTAAATCTTTGATATTTTTGCTGTCCCCTTTTTCGACGCAGTTTTAGTCTGTTTTTAATCACTACTACCACTATGACCCCTCTGGTAAGCAATCAATTTTTATTGTTTTTTTATCTTTATTTTATTTGTTGTTAGTTGTTGTTTTATTTACTTGTAGTAGTTGCTTTTAATGTAGATATATTTGCACAGCTTCATCTTCTTCTTCTTCTTGTTCTCCTCCATATAATATTATGGAGGTGCCACGTTACTAATTCCACACCACAAATATCAGTATAAACTTTAATAATAATATTCTTCAAAATGGTTGAGGAATTACTGTCTTTATCATTACCATTCTTGTTGTTGTTCCATTCGATATGTTTTCCAGCCATCTCAGGTGCCATAGTGTCTCTGGACACAGCCAGACTCTACCAATCCATCAGTTTTATATTTTACACCACAGCTAGACTCTACCAATCCATCAGTTTTATATTTTACACCACAGCCAGACTTTACTAATCCATCAGTTTTTGTATGCAGCAACATAACCAGACTGTACTAATCCATCTGTTCTGTTATTCTTTGGCCTATCGTGTTTGCTGAATCTCATAACTAAACATTCTTCGGCATCCTTCAAAATTTTGTTCAAACAGACAAAGAGAGTCACTGAGGATTTGAAAATTCTTATTGGCACAGAAATTGATTGAGATTGAAATGGCTTTTGGCTTCACTTTGGTACCAAAAATGATGATCCTGAAATAAATGACAGTGAAATAAGATTTCTCATATTATCTGAAGAATTGAATTCTCTATACCGTTTTCGACCAATATATCTTTATAGATAGTACACTATTGTTAGAATTACATAGAAAATTGATTATATTTTCACATGGGAGTACATGAAAAATGTTTAGTTCCTACTGTTGTAATTATCAAAGAACCAGCATCCTATTTGAAGCAGATCACAATTCTTTGGTGCCATTCTGGTCTTTTACTTCAATAACAGACAAAAAAAAAAAAAAAAACTTATATTAATATGAAAGCTCTGGTGAATAATCCAATAATTTTTCAAAAAAACTCAACATAAATGTCTTTGAAAATCATTTACAGGAGGCATTCATGAAATCTCTGTCATGGAATTAACCGAAAACCAGAAATTGATTGAATTAATAGAATGAAAATTTAACGACAAGCAAACAATTACTTCTCAAGACTTAGAATAGCGTTAAAAATGGTAAAGACTGAAACATTCTCCAAGATTTAAATGTTTGTTAGAAAAGTATGCAAAAACACTTTTGAAATTCAGTAAAGAATATAAATATTGCAGATTGAAAAAGAATCAAAGTTTTTGCAGTATACAAGGGAGAGTCAAAAATTATATACATTCTTGTGTTTTTCAATGTATTTACACAAAGGCAGGGGATAAACAAGTCCGTCATTTTTCTATGTAGAGACAAGATCCAAAGAGGGTGAGAGACATGACCGTTTCTTTGATGATGTCTGTCAGAATGGTCTGTTTTCTAATTTCTCCTTTCCAAGAACAGATAATTTGATTTTGCTGATATAGAAATACATCATCCGTTGGTCTTCATTCAAATCCTGGAATAGGGAGTTCAGTGACAGAAATTTCAAAAGAAACCAAGTGGAGATGCAAGAATTTTTGTACAAGACTCAACAAGGTGCTGCAGCCAATATGTTCTGGCAGGAGCACACACACACACACACACACACACACACACACACATCATTATTTTACATTTGCTTGCCATGCTGGCATGGGTTGGACAGGATTAACACTGTCCAAGTCAGTTCTTTTACAGGATTATTGTCCTACAAGATGGGTTGGACAATATCTCTAAATGTATGTATATATAGTGATAAGATGTGTATGTATGTATATATATATATATATATATATATATATATACATACATACATATATATATTGTTGCTATTGTGTTAAACTGTTGTATGTCCAAATTTGGCCAAATGCGGTTTTTTTCCAATATTTATTTTTGCTTGCAATAGCCAGTTCTATTGGTCAAACTATCGTATCTCCAGCTGTTTCAGATGCCAGTATATCAAAAGTACGACAGTTTTGCTATGGGATGGTGTAACTATTTTTTTGTTTTCTGAAAAAGCAACGTTTTGGACTTATGACATTTTTACATAACACCAACAATATATATATATATGTATATACACACACACACACACACATACATACACACACACATGAGCCATCCCATAAATAATTCTGTTTTTTTATACTTCTTTTATTTTTCAAAATTAAGATAATCAAAGTTCTTTTTTAATCTAAAATATACTCTCCTTCATTTTCTACAATGCTCTTCCGTCTATCTCGTAGACTTGCGAGGCCCCTCTTCCAAATTTCATTCATCCGTAACGAAAAATATTCCTCCACTACTGTTCTGACCTCATCTACAGAATTCATATTTTTTCCATCTAAATGATTTTGAAGACTGTTAAATAAAATGATAATCACATGGGGCAATGTCTGGCAAATATAGTGGATGGAGCATCCTTTTCCGTTCAAACTGCTCCAGCCTTTGGAATGTCATCCTCGCTGTATGTTGCCAAGCATTATCCTGATGGAAGAATATCTTTTGTCTTGAAACCAAAGATGGTTGTTTCTCTTCTAGCACTGACTTAAGCTGCTCACAGTAGATCTCACATACATACATATATATATATATATATACATACACATGCACACAAACACCCACGTATGTACAAATGTGTATAAATATGTGTGTGTGTGTGTGTGTAAACTTATTTAACATTAAGCTGAAGAATTACTTGATATTTTCTTGTAGATTGCCTATTTATTATACTTTCACTAATGATTGGGTGACATTGTCTTAAAAGTGCCAACCTGTAGTTTTTGTCAGACTGCAGGCCAAAACTTTAAAGTCACTTTCACCCCTTCACACCACTTCTTGTAAAAACACACACACATACACACACACACATATATGTTAATTTTACAAGTGTTTCCCATGCCTGCATGGATTGGACAAGTACATATCCAAAAGCATTATTTTACAGCTGGTTGCTCTTCGTTTTGCTAACATTTACCTGTTTTTGCAAATAAGGGTTTATACACTCACCCACACAATCACCTATATTAATATTTTTGTGGTAATTTCCATGTTTTTTGTAATAAATATCTGCCGATAGACGAATATTTTTTGGTTGTAAGAGAAATTTTATCTAAAAATTGAATTAATTTCTAAACTGTCTTTGACTCATACTGACCGAATCGGCTGCATGGCTACTCACTCACCTCTACGTTGACTCTTCTAATATTACAGAACCTCTGCTGTTGTTTTGTTTAACTTCCTGGTTATTTGAGGACTTCGTTGCATGTTTGAGCAGCTGTGAACCAGGCAGCCGCCAGAAATTGAGCTTTTCATCCAGCCATTCTACAATGGCTCTGACAATTATTTTTTTTTTTTATTACCTTCTTTGTATTTTTTTTATTTTTAAATACTGGCCAAAGATTCCTGCTGGTGATGCAATGTCCAGGTGCCAGAAGAATAGATGGAACAGATGCAAGAATAGTCAAATACATCCTCCGTTAATTGCTGTGTCTGTTGATTCAAGACTGCAAAATGATTCACTAATTACAACTCTGACCATTCTTTTGTATTGTTGCATAACAATCTGTCTTTCTTCTCGCAGAATTCCCTGATTCCAGTTCGGTTTATTATTGCTTCAACTCACCACATTTTATTTTGGTTTTCATTTTTGTTTTCAAAGAAAGAGGGAACATTTCCCCATAGTCTATAATGTTTCACTGATTAGTGAAAGGGAAGGGTTAAAATCAATTTGGTTAAAGTCAGAAAAATTTGGGGTTCGTATAAGGTGGGAGCACAAGGGGATCACAGCGGTAGGAAAGGAGAAGGTCTATAGTTTTTCAGACGAAAGAAATAAATATAAAATTTAGTGTAAGAAGATGATGGGGAAAAGGAGGCATGGGTATAAAACATGTTGGCATCGGGTTTGGTTCTTGTTGTAAATTATAAAGAACAAAAGAAACAAGATATAGAAAGAAACAAGATATAATTATAAAGAACAAAAGAAACAGGATATAGATGTAGAAGAATGCAAAGAATTCATTAAAAAATGACATTTTTTAATTAAGGTCTGGAGCAGTGTGATGATGAGCCAAAGTAGATGGAATGAAGATGAGTTGAAATCAGTTTTTCCATCATCTATTTATTGCTACTTGTAAAAGACATCCCAGATATGACAGTCTGGAAGAGCCAAAACAGAAGAATAGAAAACCAATTCAGTTTTGACTATCAATTTACTTTTTGTTTATATATATATATGTATAAAGGTGATGCTCTAGTATGGCCGTAGTCAAATGACTGAAGCAAATAAAAGAATATATACACACACCCACACATTTATATATATATATGTGTGGGTGTGATGAATGATGATGTATTGAAGTGGTTAGCCAGTGTTTAGACATATTGGTTGGCAGTCAGGTTACCAAAATGGAATCGGTCACAGTTACTTGCATGACAAGAATTTTGTTGGCAATCCTACTTCATTGCTCACAACTCTATCAGCTTCTGTTGTCTTGTCACTAGCATCTTCTCTCTTTGGCTGGCATCAGCCCACTGTTCTCTGAAAACGATTCACTAGTTTGAATTTGTCTGCTTTATATCACCAATTCTTGGTTGCCAACAACAAGTCTGATTGGACAGACACTCATTGATGTCTTCACATTCATGAATTGTTTTGACCAGATTCTGAGAATTACTATTTTATAAAGAAAACCGTTGATTAGATTGTTTTTGCCGATGTTATTCAAAGAATTTGATTTGCAGTTTTTGGGCATCGTTGGTCAGATTTTTCATGCTAACATCAATTTGAAAACTTTTGTTTCATTGCTTTAAAAGAATCTAGGTATAATTTGGGGCAGAAACCTGTTATAAGGCTATGCTAAGATGTGCCAAACATTGGATAGCAAGAATGTGTTCCATTGAAGAAGGTATTTAGAAATGGCAGAACCAAAATATTTGTTGTTTTTCAGATACTTAGGCAGATTTAGAAAACCTACGAGGTGAACTGAAGTAGGATGGCGGTCAGGGTTTTCTTATGGATAGTAAAAAAAATCTTTCACTTTGGGATCTGTTTTTTTTTCTTCTCCTTCTTAAAGTACTTCTTCCAGGAGTCAATAACCAATAATGTTTCTGCTGTGTAATCAATATTATTGAACAGATTGCCAAATACATGTCAGTTTAAGAATATCAGGGATTCATAAAGCAGTTTGTAATTTCTTCCTTGAATGAAGCAAATATAAGTTTTGTAAATATTTTTGGAATAAGCCATTTTCATTGTGTCATAAACATAGAAATAGGATTTTACTGAGAACCGTTTATATTTTGGCAATAAAGGTTTTTGCTATTTGAAGTTGTTACTAACCGAAATTCTTGTTTGATTCCACTGAAACTATTTCTTTGATATCTATAGATTTGAAACATGACTACACGTTATCTGAAGAATATCGAAAGAACCATTATTTGGCAGGGCTGCTCTTGCAAGAATTGAAAATAGCCCTGTATGACAGCAGAGACATTCATAGATGTGCCATCACTGTTCTAAGGAATCAGATTGCCAAACATGCGTTTGACAGTCGATATTGTGCCAAGGTATTTGGATTTTACCATTCTGTGTATAATGCATGACAATATTACAAATATATTATGACTAATGCATGGCCATATTTCACTCTTTTCTACCAGTGTATGACACTATTTCAACTATGTAATGATAGAACTGGTTCACTACACTACAGCAACAATGTTTCACTCTATTATGTGTGTGTGTGTGTGTGAGATCACTACTGATGTAACAATGTACCACCTGATGTTGTAATATTAGTTGGAGGTAAGGCAGTGTATGACATGACTTTGTCAGATATTATACCAAGGTATGACTTTTTGTCTCAATGCTAGACCAATGTATGATCACATCTTCCTACCTTCAACATACAGGTCAATCAATGTATGGCTGTATTTCATTACATTTCCATTCATTGGACAAACTTGTTCATAGCAGAGTGGAATCATATATATATATATATATATTATATATATATAAAATCAATGTGTCCATCTGTTCTAATTTAATTAAATTCTATGTCTTTGTGCAGCTGAGGATTGCTCTACATGTTAAATTGATGTAATGATTGCATTCTTCAATTAAATGGAATTGCTTGAAATGATCGTACTGCATTATATGTGTTTGTATATCATCATCATCATCATCATCATCGTTTAACGTCCGTTTTCCGCGCTAGCATGGGTTGGACGGTTCGACCGGGGTCTGGGAAGCCAGGGGCCGCTCCAGGCTCCAGTCTGATCTGGCAGAGTTTCTACGGCTGGATGCCCTTCCTAACGCCAACCACTCCGCGAGTGGAGTGGGTGCTTTTTACGTGCCACCTGCACAGGGGCCGGGGGGGGTCCGGCATCGGTCACGATCGGTTCGAGCTTTTAACGTGCCAGTGGCACGGGAGCCAGCCAAGGCGGCGCTGGCAACGTTCGGATGGTCTTACCGGCACAGAGGCCAGTCGGGGCAGCGCTGGCATCGGCCACGTTCGGATAGTACTTTTTATGTACCACCGGCACAGGCATCATAACTCCTATTTCCATTGATATTTATTTCGACGTTCATGTTCATGTACTTGACTCAACAGGTCTCCTCAGGCACAGCAGGACGATCTGGGATCCGGGGTACTTTGAATGGGCAGGGGCTATGTGGAACTGATGCAGGAAGCAGCCCAGGTCTTTGCAGTCACAGCATATCTCCAGAGATCTCGGTCCTTCGCCATTGCCTCAGTGAGGCCCAATGCTCTGAGGTCATGCTTGACTACCTCATCCCATGTCTTCCTGGGTCTACCTCTCCCCCTGATACCTTCAACTGTTTGGGAGTGGCACTTCTTCACACATCTCTCTTCATCCATCCGCAACAAATGTGTGTGTGTGCGTGTATGTATGTATATATATATATATATATGTGTGTGTGTATGTATGTATGTATGTATACATATGTATACATGTATGTATATCTGTGACTTCAAAGACGTCTCATAAACGTGACTATTCTTCAGAAATCATTATGTCTGATTCTGTTTTCTGAATTTCCATATCTCGATATTTCGGTCATTGACCCATATTCCACCCTGACTTTTTTTTCTTTTCTTTTCTTATTTCTATTCCTTTCTTTTTCAGGGTCATCAAGGCCGAATAGCCGCCTTGTACCTACCTCTCATCCCAATCCTCCTTGAAAGTAAGGAACGTCTGATGGACAATGCTGATAGTACAACGGCTGTCAGCTCCTCTACCCAGAATATAGATCTCAATGCTAGTACTGATGGCTTCA
>NC_043015.1:39855411-39871243 GCF_006345805.1 Octopus sinensis
GAATTTATTATTATTATTATTATTATAAGAAGAAGAATGGCAAACATAGGTTTTATTTTACATTTTGAAATCTGAAAAGCGTCAGACATCTTCTCCCCAACTCTCTTGTGCGAATCTTTCAATTTCTTCAATGATAAGAGCTTCTCAATATTTTTTTATTAGTTACCACTTAGATATTCTGAACTTTGACATTTTTCAAGAAGTCTGTTATGTTCTGTGAGGGTTCCTGTTCTATTTATCCATATTTTGCCTCTCTCTTTCATTCCCAGAACTCAATCAGTGGGTGGTCCAGTTCAAACCGCTCCGTTCCAAACCACAATGTACAGTCGCTACGATAAATTAGATACCACAGAAGTTAAAGACTTGTTGATATGTTTTCTACATATTTTGAAATATCTACCAGAAGGTAAGAATTCTCTTTGGAAACCTCTAAAAATTCCTCCCTGTTGTTTCCATAATTCCTAAATCTAAAAGACCATTTCTCTCACCGAGAGATGACATTTCCAATATTTTTGTATATAATTACTGCCTAGATTCCAATGTAGAATATTTATCCTGCCATTCCTTAATCTTGTGTGCTAACCAAGAATTCTTTTATTCCAGATATCCTATTAGGATGGTTCAATAATTCTTCAGAATTCAATGTTCTTGATTTATTTTCCCTTTTAGAGTAAGTAAATATTTCTCTTATTTCGTTTACATATTTTTTCATTTAAAAAAAATAGTTATTCTGAATTCATGAATATGCTGATATTTTGTCAAGTGGAATTATTATTGAGTACATATATTCACTTTCTGTATAACAGCCTTCTCTTTTTTTTTTCTTAAATTCCCATCTTCTTCTGGTTCCCTTCTCCTCCTCATCCATTCTCGCCCATCTTATGCCTTGCTCTCCACCATTCTCTCAATCCTTCTCAGCAAATGTACTCACCCTGAACTATTGAGTACTTCCAGCTCTATCCTCCAACCCATTCAACTGTCCCCTTCTGTCTTTTCTGCTGTCCCTGCAATCTCCTATTCAACTGTCTCCTGTCCTTTCTGCTGTCCTTGCTCCCCCTCTCATTCAACTGTCCCCTTCTGTCCTTGCTCCCTCCCATTCAACTGTCCCCTTCTGTCCTTTCTGCTGTCCTTGCTCCCCCTCTCATTCAACTGACCCTTCTGTTCTTGCTCCCTCCCATTCAACTGTCCCCTTCTGTCCTTTCTGCTATCCTTGCTCCTTTTCATTCAACTGTCCCCTTCTGTCCTTTCTGCTGTCCCTGCTCCCTCCCATTCAACTGCCCCTTCTGTCCTTTATATATATATATATATATATATATATATGTATGTTTATCTCTTTATATTATGTATTTGCAGGCTTTGTTTATACCAATTCAGATATGTTGGGAAAAGGAAGATTTTAACTTTGGGGTAAGAAAACACATTTTTGATTTCTTTCTTCTCTTCTAGATTTAGTTTAAAACTTTATCAGTAATTTTATCAACAACAACAACTTTTGCAAAATATTTTGCATAATATTAATGAGGATTATCCATCAATGTGATTGTTCGATAACAACATTATAATTATTTTTTTATAAACAAATTATTAACTTTCAAGTTTTTATTTCTTTTTCGTCAACATTTAACCATTCAGATTTCTCTGTCAAACATAAGGCTTATTTATTCACATTGATATGAATTAATTATCATCATCATCATCGTTTAACGTCCGCTTTCCATGCTAGCATGGGTTGGACGATTTGACTGAGGACTGGCGAACGAGATGGCTGCACCAGGCTCCAATCTTGATCTGGCAGAGTTTCTACAGCTGGATGCCCTTCCTAACGCCAACCACTCCAAGAGTGTATAACCACTTAATTGATATGAATTAATTGATATGAATTAATCATGCACTACCTCATAGGTTTGAGATTTCAATGATGTGCTCGGTTATTTTTAAGCTGACATTGTAGGGTAAGTGTGAGAGGCCTGATCTGGATAGTTTGAAGATAAAAGATTATTTTGGCCTGTTTAAATGCTAAAGGGTTAAGCATTACATACACGTATTTTAATATAATTTGCATAATTACCTGTGTGTGTATTTGTGAATATATAATTCCATATATTATGTATATGTGTGTTTGATATATATAGATATATATACGGGTGTGTGTGATTGTGTATAGAAGAATATATTAATTAAAGGAATTCCAACCTTGTCTGATTTTCACGTTTTTACAATCTTATAATGATATAATATAAGATAATATAATATAATAAAATAAAATAAAATAATAGAATGTTAAATGTTCATTCTGATTGAATTAGTACTTTCATGCATTAAATTCTGCAATCTTCAGGTTCATGTAGTAGTGGTGACAGTCATGCTTCACAATTTTTGACTGTAGTGAGATGATTGAATCTGTGCCTTAAATACAGCTGTGTAGGCTCCAGATTGCTAGGTTTTGCAAACTGTATAGTGACCAACCAGTGTGTAGCATCACTCAATTACTTAAGCTGATTGGTTTAGGCGTCACGCTTTGTTGGACATGTCAAGAGTCCTGTATCTTAACCCTGGCCGAGGCAGCAATTGTTGGGCTATTTTTAGAAATGTTGTGAATAGCCTTTGTCAGGGATTTTTATATTTCAATTGTCATCATCATCATTGTCAGCACCTTAATTATTGTTGCTAGTGGTGATGGTGGTGGCAATAGAACTTTTAACCCTATATATATGCTATTTTGTCTATTGTAGCAACATTGGAGATACACGTAAAGCCATGACTGCTCCCCAACCGTCACACAAGTCATTCATTGGGGCCAGTAGTAATGGAATTTTACACCAAAGAACTTACAGTCAATGTCAAGACAGCCAGGCTGACTTATCTAACGGTGAAGTTTTGCTTTTAATTTCTGATCCTCTTTCTCCCTCGTTCTGTAATTATCATTATTGTTGTTGTTGTTCAGTCCATGGAGGACTGGGAATGGTTTACAACAGCCCTCCCTTGCTGTTCCACTGGCTCCCCCTACACACAGATGTATTTCCTGTTGTTGATTTGTTTCAAAAGTTTCTCGATCTTTTCGCTTTGACCGGCAGATTTTAAAATGTTATGACACACTACAGCAGAAATTGTTTTCACCTCAATAGACGTCATTGATTGGTTGAAATTGCCGAAATGCAAGAAACTGAACAACAAATAGCTTACAAACTACAGAATTTTCTCAAGAAAGCCAAGAGAAAAAGATGTTTAATGTGACACATTCTACCAGTATACGAAGTTTAAAAGTGTTTAATTACAAAGAAACTATTTTAAAAATCTGCCAGTCAAAGTGAAAAGATCCAAGTTTCTCTCTGACTCTGCATTCTCTATAAACTCTTGGATTCTGTGAAAAATCAAACCAACCAAACAACCCAAACCGTTTGTCACTTGTGATTGGGTAATTTGCGCCTAACCTTCACAAATTTTTTTAGGTGACTCTAAAACAATAGTCAGCAGCAGATACAAATATCCTCTTGGTACTCCCTCCTTTGACCCTGTAGAGCCGTGGTTCACAAACATTTTTGGGTGGCCGCCCTCTTGACACCTGGGTACCACATTCCTAGCACCCCCAAACTAACTGTCACAAACATAGACCCCTTTCTGAAGTAAATTCAAAGCAACTGTATTTCACAAAACTTAACCTAACGAACCCATGATTTTGTTTTCACATTAATCGCTATCCCATTATTGCCCCACTTTTCAATGCCCCCTTGAAACCTTCCACCGCCCCCAAGGGTGGCAGTACTGCCCACTTTGGGAACCACTGCTGTAGAGCATCAAAGATGTGGTAGCAGTTGGCAGGAGAGCAAGATCGAACTGACCCAGTGGGTGGTCAGCTGGTACTCATTTCCTGCTAAGTAGACTGGACCGGCTTCAGATGAAGTACCTCAGTCAAGGACACAGTGCACTCCCTGCTCAATCCACGACCTTTTAATCATCAACTCAATATCTTAACCATTAGGCCACACACCTTAGAGAAAGCCTAAATGCTTGTAGCTAATCCCTTTTGGTGTGTAACTCACCAGTGTTGGTTTGTACCTAACCATTGAGGGTTACTAGTGACTGCTAAAGGTTTGTAGGTAGTCAGGTTTTATAATAATCCCTGTCAGTTTGCTACCAGTTTGTGATAATCTGTGCCTGATCTTTGTCTAACCTGTGTCACTTTCCATTGCAGCTCCTGGAATATTTAACATCCATCGGGCTCTGCAGGAGGCTAACATATCAACAGAGGTTGGCATTATTGTGCTTGATGTTTTAAGTCTTTACAGCAATACGTTCAAGGTAAGACAATTCTTCAAACCTCCGTCGGTGGGGGGGATGGCATTGCTAAGGATTGCTGTTGTTGTCGTGGATGATGATGGATATAGTGGAGAACACACACATTCACACGTGTATATGAAGGCAGACTAATAACTTAGGTTAAGGCGGCGAGATGGCAGAAACGTTAGAACGCCGGGCGAAATGCTGAGCGGTATTTCGCCCGTCTTTACGTTCTGAGTTCAAATTCCGCTGAGGTCAACTTTGCCTTTCATCCTTTCGGGGTCGATAAATTAAGTACCAGTTACACACTGGGGTCGATCTAATCGACTTAATCCGTGTGTCTGTCCTTGTTTGCCCTCTCTGTGTTTCGCCCCTTGTGGGTAGTAAAGAAATAAGTGTGTGAATGTACGCAATGCATGTACGTGTACTATAAAAAAATATAATTTTTTATATATAAGGGAGGTAACTCTTACATACCGTTCCTTATTTTGTCTTCATTATTCTATGTCTTGTAATGGTTTGAGAAAGGAAGATTCTAATGTTCCAGTTTAGAGGGAACCAATTGGGTGTCCTGTAAGGATTTAGAAGGGGCTAGCTTAGGGTACTATAAGGGATTGAAATTGAGTAGTTTGAGGTCGTTCTTGTTAGCCCTAACTTATTGGACATTTATGAATATAAAACTTTCTAGCTGACCCCATCAAGTTCTTTTTTTCTAAGGAATATTAAATCTTGGATTACATTATCTGGTGTGTCTTTTCTTCAGCTATTTATATGTGATTAGAGGGACATTTGGCTGATATTTCCTGCAAATTTGAGCATTTATCTAGAGTTTAGTTAAATTGGATTAGGTTTCTTTATAACAAATGCAATAATTGTTTTAACAAAATACTTTGGTAAAACCAAATTCTCAGAATACTTTCACAATTTCTTCTATTTGCAGAAACAATTGGAACACAAAGATGGTGACAACAATTTGATGAAGAAAATCTTTGAAATTTTGTTGTCATTTCTACAGACAAGTCAGTCGGAGACATTGCAAAAACACATCTTCTCCATTTGGAGATCTTTTATCCGGAAAGTAAGTATTGGGTGGAATTGGTCCTTTCAAGAGGAGAACTGGTAGTGTTGGTGTTATTGTGTTAGAACAGGGGTTCTCAACGGGAGTCCATGTGGCCTTTGAGGGTCCATATGAGATTTTTGGGGGCCCACGCCACAAAGTAGTAAACTAGAGACTGAGACTTTTGGCAATGTACTCTGCTTGAGAAGACCCGTCAAGCCAAGTGCCCCTGTGCTGGTGGCACGTAAAGAACACCTTTTGCATGTTGGGCCTCACTGAGGCAAAATAGCTAAGTTCTTTTCAAGCGTTGGGCCTCACTGAGGCAAAGTGGCTGAGTTCCTTTTGAGCATTGGGCCTCACGAAAACAAAGTGACTGAGTTCCTTTCAAGCGTTGGCCCTCACTGAGGCAAAGTGGCTAAAATCACTGTCGTGGAAAATACTGATGTCATGCAAATTGGCACCATTGCTGGTGGCATGTAAATGCACTCTGGTGTCATGCAAATGGCATCCATACCAGTGGCATATATAAGCACCCATTACACTCTGCTGAATGGTTGGCGTTAGGAAGGTCATCCAGCTGTAAAAATGCTGCCAAAACAGTCACAGAAGTCTGGTGCAGGCTTCTGCCTGGCCGGCTCTTGTGAAACCATTCCACCCATGCCAGCATGGAAGGCGGACGTTAAATGATAATGATGATGATGATGATGATGGTGGAGGTTGTATCATTTCATCAAAAAGAGGAAGAAGGCCAGTTCTAGTGAAGTGTAAGTCTGTCTGGTGACATTGATGGGACAAATGTTTAGGGTGTTTTTTGGTAAGGATGGTGAGGGGCGGGGGGCAAGACAGGAGTGTTGTTCAGTGGGCTCACATCTTGTATTTGGTGAGATTGGGATAACAGTGGGGTATATAGCTTGTTAATTTGTGTGGGTCTGTGTAGATTGATTATTATTATTATTATTATTATTATTATTGCAGTGTGTTGGCTGAATCGTTAGACAATTGGAAAAAGATACTTGTGGCATTTGTTCCAGCTCTTTATGTTCTGGGTTCAAATCCTGCTGAAGTCAACTCTGCTTCTCATCCTTTCAGGATCAATTAAATAAAGTACCAGTTCTAGTATTAAGATCAATGGTATTGATTAAGCCCCTCCCCTCAAAATTGATGGCCTTCTGCCTCAATCAGGAACAGTTCTTATGATTTTCAATTTGTATTTTTAAAGGCATACTGACCCCAGAAATGTTCCCATAAAAACTATTTATTATTAATATTTCTACTATATCGGTTTTGAATCTTGGCTCAAGGCCTACAATTTCAGAGTGGGGTAAATCAATTACTTCATCCCTCAATGCACAGCTGGTATTTATTTTACTGACCCTGCGAAATAATGAAAAGCAATGTCGACCATGGTGGAATTTGAACTCAGAACATAAACATCGAAGAAATGCCATTAAGCATTCTGTTTGTCTGCTAGCTTGTTGCCTCAATATTTCTACTAAATTGAATCATTCTTTATTTATTAATTCTTTGGTTCTGATCTTATTATCTTTTGTTTTTCTTTTACAGTTCCAGGCTGTTTTGTTCAGAGGAAATGCCAAACTTTGTGGAGATTTGTGCTACGAAGTATGTTCAAATATTTTAATTATCTAAATGTAATTAAAATTAATATTTGCATTCAGTTTAACGGTTAATTTAAGATTGAGCAGTCGGGTATATTTTGACAGAATGTTGCTACACATGGAATGGGTCGGATGGAATAAGGAATCCAAGACTGAGTTTGTACTGGAAATCAACGTAAATTTTAATTCATGGGGACATTTGGTTATCTTGGTTGGTTTTGGCACCGTGGTTAGTGTAGCAGTGTGTCAGTGGGGATGAGAAGGGGTTCGTTTTCAGACTAAGAACCATTTACATTTGGAATTCTCTTTTGCATAACTGTTGTGTGTGTGTGTGTTTAACATTAATCTGTAGTGGCTGTTATTGTTAATGATTCCTCTGTTGTGCCGTTGGTTGCTATTCACAGAAGTAAGAATTCCACCGTTATTTGATGTTGTTTTTTAACAATGTTGCTTCCAGATCTTGCGTTGCTGCAATTCTCGGTTGAGTTCAACGAGAAAGGAAGCCTGTGCTTTACTCTATCTTCTGATGAGGTCCAATTTTGAATACAGTAGGAAAACCAGTTTTACCCGAGTACACCTGCAGGTCAGTAACCTCACCTCTCTTTCTCTCTCTCTCCCAATACAGGTGTGTCAGTGTGTGTGTGTTACTGTACACCATACTATGTGTTGAGTACTTTCTCCCTTATATTGTATTCTCTACCATATATTGTTCTCCCTCTCTCTCTCCTTCCACTCGTACTCTCTACCCCACCATGTTCTCTTCTGTCTCCTACATTTACTCAACTCTTGTCTCAGCTCTTTCTTTTCTCTACTCAAGTATTTTGTCCTTTACTTAAACCTTCTCTTCTGGTATATGCGAGTATGCATTTAAACTGCAAGTATGCCAACACCTATCCATACATACACATGCATATACACACACAGAAACATTATGCACACACACATATATGCACATACACATATATGCACATACACATACATACAAAACGATGTATATACACACATATATATACATATACATTATTTACATATATACAGACTATATATTCATGTGTGTGTGTATGTGTGTTTGTGTGTGTGTATGCAAAGGCTCGTAGCCTAGTGGTTAGGGTGTTGCACTTACAATCTTATGATCGTGGGTTTGATTCCCAGACTAGGCAGCATGATGAGTTCTCTGATAAAACACTTTGATACCCTAAACTATAATTTATGTATATCATCATCATCATCATTTAGCGTCCGTTCTCCATGCTAGCATGGGTTGGACGGTTCAACTGGGGTCTGTGAAGCTGGAAGGCTTCATCAGGCCCAGTCAGATCTGGCAGTGTTTCTACGGCTGGATGCCCTTCCTATATATATATATATATATATATATATATATATATATATATATATATATATATTGTATTTTTTAGAAGCAGCTTCTACAGGACTAGAACTGTTTCATTCAGATGAAATCTTCAGGAAGCTTCCTGAAGATTTCATCTGAATGAAACAGTTCTAGTCCTGTAGAAGCTCCTTCTATAAAATAAATTACTTTACTCTGCTATGTATTGAGTACCTTATTTACTGTGGTTAACCCCGACTCAACCCGGGACCTACATATATATATATATATATAAGATTTGTGCATCTGTTATCTTTTCTGGTGAAACTCTATAAACCTTGTCTTCTCTTATTATTTCTGCAGGTCATCATATCCGTGTCACAACTTATTGGTGATGTTGTCGGTATCTCCAACTCTTACTTCCAGGAGAGTTTAGTGATGGTGAACAACTACGCCAAGAGTGATAAAGCAATGCAGGTAAGACGGATCTCACGGTCAACAACAACAACAACAACAACAATATTCTCTACACGATGGCTGACATCGTGTAGAGAATAAGGAGACAAATCTCCGCCCTTTAATTCCTTGTCTCTGCTTTCCAGGTGTGTTTAGGGAATGACAGGTAAATCTTCTCTGAGAGAAGACATTATTTCGGTTGTGTGTTTGTATCTGTTTATCATTGCTTGGCACCATTTCGGCAGTGGCAATAACGGTTGGCATTGAGAAGAGCATCCACATCCAGATGGAAAATATCACTGACATCTCATTTTAACAAATATATTTACCAAAATTACAGAAAAATATTTTGAAATACTAAAGAGTAAATTTATTCCATAAAATCGCCATTGGCTTCAACCACAGCCTCCAGATGACTTTGGAATCTTCTGCAACTCTTCTGGATGGTCTCCTTGTTTAAGTTGGTGAATGCTGTCATAACCCTTGCCTTTGGTTCATTTTGGTTTCTCATGTTGGTCTCTTACTCATCAACTGCACCCAACACATAACAATCAAAGGGGTTGCAGTCTGGGGAGTTAGGTGGCCAGATGTTAGGGGTGATGTGGTCGCAGAAATTGTCTGACAACCCTGACTGGGTTCTCCTACTTGTGTGGCATGGTGCAGAGTCCTGTTGCCAGGCATAGGGTCTTCCAGCAGCCACTCTCTTGACCCAGGGCAGCACTGCCTCCACTGACCCTGCTACACTGTGTAGTAGTAGTAGTAGTAGTAGTAGTAGTAGTAGTAGTAGTAGTAGTTGGCAAAATCAAAACAAACAATGCTCATGCGGGAAAATAAAAATATAAAATGACAACAATTTACCTATTGCATTCTGTATATATACATATATGTGAAGGTGCATGGCCTAATGGTTAGGGTGTGGTACTCGTGAAAGCTTGATCATGGGTTCAATTCCTGGACCAGGCAGTGGGTTATGTTCTTGAACAAAGCACTTCATTTCATGTTGTTCCAGTTCACTCAGTTGTGAAAGGGTAACTCTCTAATGGAATTATCTTCCAGTCAGGTGGAATGATGGCCTGCTCCCCTAGCCAGCATGATGGCTTCAGTCGTCGCATTGTGACCAGTGATGTATAACAACATCCCATAGTCTGGTCAATACCATGATGTATACACACACATACAAACAGATGCATTTTTTTAATGTTTTCTTTTCTACGATGGTATAGATTGAACAGGTTGTCTTGAAGCAAGGTTCCTAGCCAGAAGCTCTTCCTGTTACCAACCATTTTATTCTGCTCTTGTGGCATGCAAGAATACAGTGTGCCTATCCTAAAAACAGAGATGCACCCATATATGTACGTGTGTGTGTGTGACTGTATGTTTGTGCATTTGGAATGTTCTGTAATAAAAGTTCTGAAGTCTTGACTCGTACCATTTTATTATTCTTTCAGAAAACCAACTTCCCATTAGAGGTGAAAGATTTAACAAAACGCATCCGTACAGTCCTAATGGCCACAGCCCAACTTAAAGAACACGAAAAAAACCCTGAGATGTTAGTAGATCTACAATATTGCTTGGCTAAATCTTATGCCAGTACCCCAGAACTGAGGAAAACTTGGCTGGAATCCATGGCAAAGGCTCACTTACGAACAAAAGATTACTCCGAGGTTAGTTTCATTCCTGATTCTGCTTTAGTCTTTTACTGAGACAACGGTAAATTAATATCGGAATATAGTTCTGTGTTTATTGACTGAGAGGAGAGAAGCCATCTCTACGTTGTTCTTCTTGTTAAGGTATTTGTTCTGGATAAGGCGGTGAGCTGGCAGAAACGTTAGAACGCCAGGCGAAATGCTGAGCGGTATTTCGTCTACTGCTACATTCTGAGTTCAAATTCCGCCGAGGTCAACTTTGCCTTTCATCCTTTCAGGGTCGATTAAATAAGTACCAGTTACGCACTGGGGTCGATGTAATCGACTTAATCTATTTGTTTGTCCTGTCTGTGTTTAGCTCCTTGTGGGTAGTAAAGAGATGGGTATTTGTTCTGGTTATTCATGTCGTGAGTTCAAATCCTGCCAAAGCCAACTTTCCCTGTCATAATATTTGCTGGCCCTCCGGCTTAAATCAGAAACCACCATTTCAGATTGGCAACCTGGCAGTTTAGATTAATGTCATCATCATCATCATTTTCATGTCCGTTTTCCATGCTAGCATGGTGCTGATGTACTTGACTCAATAGGTCTCCTCAAGAACAGCGGGTAACTCTACGATCCAAGGTTAGCACAGCAGGCCATCCTGCGAGCCATAAACTCACTTCATTTGTCGAGGTCTTCACAGTCACGGCATATCTCAAAGGTCTCGGTCTTCGTCATTTCCTCTGTGAGGCCCTACATGCCACCGGCACGGGTATGACAACTACAATATCCATACAATTTTTATTTTGATGTTGATGAACTTGACACAATAGGCCTCCTCAAGCGCAGCAGGCCGTCCTTCAAGCCATGAACTCACTTCAGTTGTTGGGTCTTCGAAGTCACAGCATATCTGCAGAGGTCTCGGTCTTTCGTCATAGCCTCTTTAATGTGTCCATAAAAATGTTGTTCTCTGTTTGTTCTGGCTTTTTTATATATTCTGAGTCCAAATCCTGCTGAGGTCAACTTTGCCTTTCATCCCCACCTGGGGCCCAATGAAATAAGTACTTGTCAAGTACTACAGTCAAGAGTATCAACTTACCCACTCCTGTCAAAATTGCTAACCCTTGTGCGTAACTCAAAACCAATTGTTGTTGTTGTTGTTAGGGTGGTAAGCTGGGCAAAACGCTTAACAGCATTTCATCCATTCCGAGTTCAAATTCACTGGGGGCGACTTTGCTTTTCATCCTTCTGGGCTCAGTAAAATAAATACCAGTTGACCACTGGGGGTCGACATAATCAGCTTAACCATCTTCCTCAAAACTGCTGGCCTTGTGCCACAGTTTGAAACCGTTGTTGTTGTTGTTATTACCATTATTATTATTATTATTATTATTATTATTATTATTATTATTCTCATCATCATTATTATTATTATATAGAGCCCTTGTGGCCAATAAAAGAATTGTTATTATTATTATTACTATTATTGTTGTTGTTGTTTCTCCCTTGTTTCCCAGGCTGCGCATTGCTACCTTCATATAAGTGCACTTGTTTCAGAATATTTGAGACGGAGGGGTAAGTCACGTTTTATTTTCCTCTTTGTTTATTTTCGGTTGATTTTTGTTTTTTCTAAGTTTGATTACTTTCATACTCTTTAATAATTAATTAACAACTTTGTACCAAGGCCTGTCTTGTGCCCCCAAAACTGAACCAATAACTTTCTGCATATTTTTAACCAAAATTAATTTTTCTAATGAAAACAATGGCTGCAGTTGTTTGCAAAAGGCATTTCTATAATCTGTTGCCTCTTATTGTTATCAGTACTGCAATAGATATTGTTATCATCATCATCATCATAGATTCCTAGTTGTAGCCGATTCACACAAATTTGAGAATTTCTGTGTATTTTAGAAACTAATTTAATTAGTTTAATACTTGTTTATAATTAAAGAAATCTTCTTTTTTTTTTTTTGTATAGAAGCCATTATTGTTATTATTATTATTATTAAGGTAGCGAGCTGGCAGAATTGTTAGCAACCTGGACAAAATCCATTTTATTATATATATATATATATATATATATATATATACCATACATACACACACACGCGCACACACATGTTGGGCTTCTTTCAGTTTCCGTTTACCAAATCCACTCATGAGGCTTTGGTCAGCCCGAGGTTATAGTAGAAGGCACTTGCCCAAGGTGCCACGCAGTGGGACTGAACCGGGAACCACATGGTTGGGAAGCAAGCTTCTTACCACACAGCCACCCCTGCGCCAATGTATGTATAGAGAGATTAACAGATTAATGATAATCTTTGATAAACCAGAAACTCACAATCATCTGACGCTTCTTTTGGAATTCTGATTCCTTCCGTTGCTATTAATGTGTGGCTATAATCTTTTGTTTGAGTGTTAACTAATAATTAGTAAATTGGCAATTAATAATGTCTGCAAACTTATTAGTAACATGCAATAACAATTTGGAAATGTTGGTGGAACTTCTTTAACGAACAGAATTCTAAGATGGACAAAGCAAGATTAGTGTTCTTTTATTTTTTCTTCTAGTTTTTGACTAATTTTGGTTTCACTTGTAGCATGGGTGGGAATGGTATTTGGGGAATTCAAGGCAGCGAGCTGGCAGAACCGTTAGCACACCGGGTGAAACGCTTAGCGGTATTTCGCCTGCCGCTTCGTTCTGAGTTCAAATTCCGCCGAGGTCGACTTTGCCTTTCATACTTTAGGGGTCAATTAAATAAGTACCAGTTACGCACTAGGGGTCGATGTAATCGACTTAATCCGTGTGTCTGTCCTTGTTTGTCCAATCTGTGTTTAGCCCCTTTTGGGTAGTAAAGAAATAGGTATTTGGGGAATTCTGGCACAGTGACTGCTGAGTTATAGCCATTGACCTGAAAGACAGGAGTTCAAACCATGCTACTACAGCCAGTGTGACAGATGGAGCTGGTGTTGGGGGGGGGGAGATGGCACTGAGCAAGGGAGGTAACTCTGTGATTCAGTGTCACTGAAGAAACAGGTCCCATTTCTTTCTTATCCCCACAACAGGAATTGAACTTACCACTGCAAACTAACAAATCAGTTGTTGGTATTACAGCAGTGAGTATGTATATATATATTCGTATGTACATGCATAGGTGTGTGAAATAGATGCACATTAACAAAGGCCATACAAATTTTTGTTCATTGAAATGAAATATTTCATCACCACCAGCAAGAGAGCTAAACAACTCATCAGGTAGTCGGTGCTATGATTTTTCTGTGAATTAAACAAAGACAGCATACAGGACCTCAACTATATTGCAGAAATCTGGAATGGTTACCATCATTTCTTTACAGGCCATCTGGATTTTTCAGCAACTCTTCACCATGTCAACTACTCTCAAACTTAGGATGGTTACTCATTCAATCATACTACACATATATATGTATATATATATATATCATTGAGTATGCTACTGTCAGCAATTTGGCAGGAAAAGGTGGTGCTTGGGCTAATATAACTTGTCGCTACAGACAACCACCAGCATCTGCATACGTTAATATAAACTGTGGCTGTGGTCACCATGGAATATATCAATATTATGGTACTAGTTCTACAGTCTGGAAATTTATCACTTGTTCTCTCAACACAGTGCATCCTCAGTGTTTTAAACAAGCATACACAGAAGTGTATCCATGATACTTTATATATATACACACACATATACACACATACTTAATATATCAACATTACTTGTAGAATCTACACCCAACTTAGTAAAGCCACAATACAAAGAACAGCCTTAAGTTCACGGCAGAACCGTTAGCACGCCGGGCGAAATGCGTAGCTCTATTTCATCTGCCGTTACGATCTGAGTTCAAATTCCGCCGAGGTCGACTTTGCCTTTCATCCTTTCGGGGTCGATTAAATAAGTACCAGTTACACACTGGGATCGATGTAATCGACTTAATCCGTTTGTCTGTCCTTGTTTGTCCCCTCTATGTTTAGCCCCTTGTGGATAATAAAAAAACAAATTCTTTATACACACACACACTCTCTATACAATATATCTACATTGTTATATGTTATTATGTTCACAGTCACAACCAAAACTATGACAATCAAAACAAACACCTCCACCACCACCACCATTCCCACTATTATAATTAACGCAGTCATTAACTCTAATGATTGTTAATTAAACAATTGTTTGTTCCATTAACGAGATTCCATGATTTATTGATGTGCTTTTTGCCTTCCTTTTTGGGCCGACAGGGAAGATGAAGTCGAGTAAGTATGTGACAGCATGTCTCTATTCCATGCATGAAATAATCATTATACATACATGTATGTATATACGCAGACAACACACATGTCTGTCTGTATATGATGTATATATATATGATGCAATGACACAGTCGTTACGGCAACACACAACAAGACAACTTTTAACACATTTCTTACGTGTTTTATTTTTTTTTATTGTTTGCCTGGCTTCAGTTTTTTTTTCTGTTTTTTTGTTTATTCTCTGTTCATCTTGTCATAGTTTTAAGTTTGGATGAGTAGTTTAGTATGTATATTAACTCATTATCCACACATGTGGAGTTCACAGATACCTACATCACCTTCATCATTTAACATCCATGTTGGCATAGGTCAAACTATATATGTATATATGTATATATATATATAATATATATATATATATATATACTCATATGTATATATATATATATATATATATATATTACAGAGATGTACTTGCATAGCAAGTGACCTGATCTGAGATCGTGTGCTTGAACGAAAACAATTGCAGTGTGGAAGGTGTTTACAAGCCATTTAAGAAACACACAAAAAATTCACTTCAACATTTAAATTTCATTTACCAAAATATTTTCGTCACTTTGAAACCGTGACCTGTTCACTGACAAAATCCCAAATTTTGTCTGAACAGGTCGCAGTCTCAAAGTGACGAAAATATTTTGACAAATTAAATTTAAATGTTGAAGTGAATCTAATGGTTTTTGTGTGTTTCTTAAATGGCTTATAAACACTTCCACGTTGCAATTATATATATATATATTATATTATATAATATATATATATATATATATATACGTTTCTGTATTTGTTATGCAAGAGACTTGATGTGAAATCGTGTGTTGAAACAGATATCATTATACTTGGAGATGGTCATATTTCTGCCATTTAAACACACACACACACACTATATGTTTGTGGCCCAGTGGTTAGAGCGTCGGACTCGCAATCATGAGGTAGTGAGTTCGATTCCCACATCGGGCTGTGTGTTGTGTTCATGTTTGCTCCATTTCCCTCAGCTGTAGAAATGAGTTGTGATGTCACTGGTACCAAGCTGCATCGGCACCTTTGCCTTTGCCTTGGATAACATCGATGGTGTGGAGACCATGGGGGCTGGTATCCACATGCGACTGCTGGTCTTCCATAAAC
>NC_043015.1:39871343-39928843 GCF_006345805.1 Octopus sinensis
ATATATATATATATGTGTTTTTGGTAATGGTGTTAGAAAAGAAATACAATCAATCCAGACATGCCCACCCAGGTATATAATCAGCTTTCACCTTGATGCTGCTCCAGGTATCCATGCGATGACGTCCTATTCTTTCGTGCTGATTTAGGGTCAGTTTCTCTTCTCACTTGCATTTGATCTGCACATTTGGTTCTGCACATTTTCGTCTTAGCTGCACCCTTAATGATTCTAACTTGCTGGTGTTGTTCGGATTCTCAATGAAATTACTTCACTGGACCCCAGAGATGTCAGTTATGTCCAGCTGTGGTGGACACCGGAGACTTGAGTTGTGTCCAGCTGTAAGTCAGGTCCACAAAATCAATAGAAACAAATCTTGAATTGTTGTTTGAAAGTGTTTTCTGAGAAACTGTGAAATGGAAATATTTTCTCGTTATGTCTGTCTTGTCTAAGTCTCACTAATTAACGCAATTATTAATTGAAATGACCGTAGAGTAGTAGCTACTTTACACTGACCACTTTACTAACCTTTTTTCAGTCTCTGCTCAAGCCGTAGAAACCTTAGTCTTAAGCCATAAACTAACCTGACCCAGTGGCATGGTCACTGGGTGTTTGTATGAGGTCGGCCGGGGTCCACATTTGTTGTACACCAAATTATATTAATTAACTGATTTGATTAATTTCTACCATGTCCTGGAACTCATTGGTAGAGGCATTAGCATGGCAGACTCTGCCACATTGTCCTTTTGGGACTTGACCAATATCAAGCTGTCATCAATAACTGATCAAGATCAGGATTATCGTCCATGATTAATCACTATCAGGTCATTGTCAGTAAGTGACCATTATTAAACCAACCGGTCAACAGAACCTGAGCAATACTGATCCCTGTTGTTACTTGATCAGTTCCTAGTTTGTTGTAAATGGTTGACCAGTGTGTCCTTGGTCTCCCTCAAGTGATGACCAGTCACATGTGTATGTATATATGGATATCAATTAATGACTGACAAAACAACAGGAGTTTACATAATCACTTTCATCAGCTTAATGGCTCTGAGGAAGCTATCGAATGCTGCACAAACAACCAGCTCTTAGTGCACTGTTTTTTTTTTATTAGCAGAAACAGCTGTAAGCCGATGAAGGTGATTATGTAACTTCTGTTCTTTTGTCATTCATTAATTGATATTACACTCTCTACTCTCCTAATGCTTTATTCTAAAGCATAATGATGTTGAGTTCTAACAACAGTTTATTAGTATCACTAAGCAAAACCATAATAATCATAAATGTAACCATATTACTTACCAACATTCACGACTGTTTTATCATGTCTGAGTGGTCTTTGAAACTGATGCAGAACTGTTCCTTTTGACCTTCTTACCATGAAATATTCTCACTTGTAATTCTGTGTTTGCCAACAGGAACCTACCCACAAGGCTGTGCTGCGTTTCACATGATCTCCCCCAACATACAGATTGAGGAATCCTCTATAAAAGATGATTCCGGAATGCAGGATGTTCACTACACTGATGTAAGTACTTACACACACACACACACACACTCGCACTCACACACACGGATGCAAACCAACCATCACAGGTGAAAATCTGTGAAGTCAAAACAGCACTCTTTTTTTTCTTTCTTTTTTTACTCTTTTTACTTGTTTCAGTCATTTGACTGCAGCCATGCTGGAGCACCGCCTTTAGTTGAGCAAATCGACCCCGGGACTTATTCTTTTGTAATCCCAGTACTTCTTCTATCGGTCTCTTTTGCCGAACTGCTAAGTGACGGGGACGTAAACACCAGCATCGGTTGTCAAGCAATGCTAGGGGGACAAACACAGACACATACACACACACATACATACATATATATATATATATACGACGGGCTTCTTTCAGTTTCCGTCTACCAAATCCACTCACAAGGCTTTGGTCGGTGCGAGGCTATAGCAGAAGACACTTGCCCAAGGTGTCACACAGTGGGACTGAACCCGGAACCATGTGGTTGGTAAACAAGCTACTTACCACACAGCCACTCCTGCGCCTGTATATTTTTTAAAATTATTTTTATTATTTGTATATATTTATTTTATTATAAATGCAAAACCACACCACGGAGGAACTGATGTAAGCTTCAATAATAAACGACAATAAACTGTGACCACCCCCATTCATTTTTAGGAATTCATACAACTATTAAGTGAGGAGCTACAGTTGCTATTTCTTGACGGACGAGGGACCCCAGTTGAGGCTCTTCTGTGTTGGGTGTAGAGAGGGTTGAGTGTTTGTTGATGAAGAAATACACATATCATTCCATGTTTTGTGTCTTGTGTTCCTGCAGAGTACGTTGATTGAGAACCTGGAACAAGCAGCCCGAATCATAGAACAAGCTGAACGCTATGAAGTTTTAGGGGACATTTACAAACTCATTATTCCAATGTATGAAGTGGCCAGAGACTTTGAGGTAAGCTATCATCATCATCGTCATCACCATCATCATCATCATCACCATCATCATCGTCATCATCATCATCACCACCATCATCACAGTCACCATCATTATTATCACTACCACCATCATAATCATCATCATTATCATCATATTTATGTACATTATCTCTGACTACACCACCACCACCACCACCACGACTATCAACAACATGGCCACCAACAATACCGCCGCTATCACTCAAAAAACGATGATCATCACCACTATCACCATCACCATCACATCAATTCTATCCTATTTTCCCATTCTCCCCTCTTTAAACGACAACCCCTATTTTAGTCATTTGTTGTGAAATAATTCCCATTTTTTTTTAACCAATTCTTAGATGCCTACACCCCCACCTCAACTCCCACCTCTCTCCCTCATTACCAATCCCAAGATGTCTCCCTCTCCCCCTCTCTCTCTTTACCAATTCTTAAATGTCCCCCCCTCTCCTCTCACTAATCTCTTATCCTTTAATTCTTCTTTTACAGAGATTATCTGAGACTTACCGCAAATTATTTGAAGCTTACAATAAAATCGTTGAAGTGATGCACTCTGGCAAACGGCTCCTTGGAAAATATTATCGTGTAGCATTTTATGGACAGGTAAGAATGATGTTTTTAGACAGGTAAGAATGCAAGCTTTTGGACAGGTAAAAATGGACAGGTAAGGATGCGATTTTTTGGACAAGTAAGAATGCAAGTTTTTTTAAAGAAATTTTGAGATGCAATTCAGTCTTGTCACCTGCCATCATTGCTGGATTCTTTCTGAGTGGTGGCACAGTGTGCCAGTGAGGGAATATTGGCTTTTGTTTGATATTTCATATTGTTTTTCCACTTCCAGATCCTTTACTCTAATGACTATAGAGATGACCAAGTGCAGGGCCCTTACCCCTGGCATGGTTTCTGTCATTCATTGGGGTTTAAATGGTTTTGCAACCCTGTAATGTTTCGGGTCTCAGAAATACTTTACACAAGTCAGAGAGCTGGCAGAATCGTTAGCAGGCTGGGCGAAATGCTTAGCGATATTTCGTCTGCCGCTACATTCTGAATTCAAATTCTGCCAAGGTCAACTTTGCCTTTCATCCTTTCGGGGTCGATAAATTAAGTACCAGTTACGCACTGGGGTCGATGTAATCGACTTAATCCCTTTGTCTGTCCTTGTTTGTCCCCTCTTTGTTTAGCCCCTTGTGGGCAATAAAGAAATAAGAAACACTTTACACTTTGCACTAGAACTAATTGACATGACTTTTAAACACTAAATTTGTCTGTGACTGTTTCTGGTTATTTAGTTCCAGTATTCCTCAATCTGTTCTTAGGATGGTTTGTTGTCTTCGACTTGAATGCAATTCCATTCTATGATTCCTCATGGAGAAGCTTTGTTGTTTCCACATCAAAATGCACCACTTGCATGCAATGTGTGTATGTACAGTTGTGGAGGAGAGATGAGTTAAGGTGTTGCACAGTTTTTGATTGACATTGGCTTTAACTGTTGGTTTTCAAACACTGCACTGCAGCACACTGGTGCACTGCGTCAGATATTTAGGTGCAGCTGAAAGGTTCAAGTTTTTAAATTTAAAAACGGTTCTCCTTTTAATTGCTCATGTATTGTTTCCACCAGAAATGTTTGGCCTCCATTCCACTGCAATGTCAAAAACTTTGAGATTCTCTGGTTTAAATGCTTGAAATCTTTGAACCCTATTTAAAATGTTTGAGTGAGAATATACGACAATATGTCTGAGGCACATTGATAGTTGTTTGGGTTAAGATACAAATACTAGGTTAAACTAATATATCCAAAACAGATGAGTCTCTAGTCATATAATTACATCCTCGTTTAACATCCATTTCATATACTTATTTCTTTATTACCCACAAGGGATTAAACACAGAGGGGACAAACAAGGACAGACAAACGGGTTAAGTCAATTACATGGACCCCAGTGCGTAACTGATACTTTATTTATCGAGCCTGAAAGAATGAAAGGCAAAGTCAACCTTGGCGGAATTTGAACTCAGAACATAGTGGCAGACGAAATACTGCTACGCATTTCTCCTGGTGTGCTAACGTTTCTGCCAGCTTGCCGCCTTTTCATATGCTGGCATGGATTGGATGGTTCAATGAGAACTGACAAGCCAGAGGAACTGTGCTGAGTTCCAATGTCTGCCCCTTAATATGGTTCCTGCAGCTGGATGCCCTTCCCAATGCCAACCACTTTACAGAATGGACTGGGTGGTGCTTTTTACGTGGCACTGGTACTAGTGAGGTCACCAAGAAACTTACAAGACAAGATCCCTCATCTGAGATTGGGGTTCAGAATTGATGGAGGTGAAAGAATGATAGAGGGACAGGAACAGGTGTCTCGTTGAAGAGGAAATACAGGGTTACCCCAGCTGGAAAGTGAGAGGGAGAAATGGCGAGGAATTCTCAGATTATAGGGGTTAGATTGATAGGTAAGGTGTGGAGATATTACAATAATATAAACAAGTTTCTTTATAATTGTGGTCACATGACCCTTTGATCATTTTACCTCTTGGCACTGATATGTTTTTGTATTTATTTTGTACAAATTTTAGGCTCACTTTGATGAAGAAAACGGCAAAGAATATATTTATAAAGAACCTAAAGTGACCAACCTTTCAGAAATCTGTGACCGATTGTTCAATTTATATACATACCGCTACGGCAAAGAGAATGTGAAGTTGATTATGGATTCTAAGAAGGTTAGTTCTATAATTCTTCAGTGGTGGTCATGCTTGATGTGTTTGTTATTGTTGTTCCCACCATTTGTACGAAATCAATCTTTTATAACAGAAACCATCAATGGAATGACAACATCCCTCACTTTCTAATTAATTGCTTACTTTCTCCCCCCTCTCATTGTTCCATTATATTGTAACCTGCTCTGTCTACCAACCTCTAACTCTCTTTAGTACAATATGGACTGGTCTAACCACAGACCAAACCTTCTTCAGTGTAATTTGGACCAGTCTAACTTCAGACTTACTTCACATTAGTATAAGGTGAACTTATCCAACTTGTCACTTTTCCCCCATTTCAGTGTTAACATGGAACTCTTCTCTGTTTTCAGGTGAATGTTGATGAACTTGACCCTAAATATGCCTTCATCCAGGTCACCTATGTAACCCCTTATTTCACTAAAGAAGAAAGTAAGGAACGACTCACAGAATTTGAACGCAACAACAACATACAGCGCTTCATGTTTGAAACCCCGTTTACGAAGAACGGACCTGCTCATGGCTCTATCACGGAACAGTACAAACTACGGACAATACTGACCAGTAAGTCTCCCTTCTCACAGTTTGGCCCTCAATTTTTGGTCAGTCTAGCACTAACACACCTATGGCTTGTAAACAGCTGCTACGTTTGAGGGCTACATTACTGCATATTCTCACAAACACTGGCTAAGCGAGCAGGCCAACAGAAGAAAGAGTGAGAGAAAGTTGTGGCGAAAGAGTACAGCAGGGATCGCCACCACTCCCTGCCAGAGCCTCGTGGAGCTTTAGGTGTTTTCGCTCAATAAACACTCACAACGCCCTGTCTGGGAATCGAAACCGCAATCCTACGACCGCAAGTCCGCTGCCCTAACCACTGGACCATTGTGCCTTCACATATACACACACACACATGCACATGTGTACGTATATGTGCACATGCACACGATATATTACATACTTCTGTCGCCTCTTCCACTGTAGCATTGTCTGCTGAAGCCTGATTTATTGGCGTCGAGAAACAAATGGCTCTGAAAATTTTTTGCCAATAATATTTCAGGTTTGAGCTAAAGGGAGATAACTGCCGTTGGCATGGTTTTTGATGAGGGATGTATTGAAAACCCAAACCTAGCGGCAACCATTGACAAATGATGACAAATTAAATGATGAGGTGCACAACCAACAGGTATCAATTAGAATTTACCATTTAGTTGGTGAAATAAAACAGACTTAGTGGCAATTCTAGCCATTGATCCAGTTGGCTTATTTTAGTTACCTCCCTTGATAATTCCAGTCGTTGATGGTTCTGTAGGGGTTGGCTGTTCTATTGATTGCAACTCCCTCCCCCATCAACCTGTCCTCTTTTAGTTGTCCTAATGATACTGGTCAGCAGTGGTCAAGCTGATGTTATTCTCATACCAGGCTCTTGAAATATAGGCGCAGGGGTGGCTGTGTGGTAAGTAGCTTGTTTACCAACCACATGGTTCCGGGTTCAGTCCCACCACGGGGCACTTTGGGCAAGTGTCTTCTACTATAGCCCCGGGCCAACCAAAGCCTTGTGAGTGGATTTGGTAGACGGAAACTGAAAGAAGCCCGTCGTATATATGTATATATATATATATATATATATGTATGTATATATGTGTGTGTGTATGTTTGTGTGTCTGTGTTTGTCCCCCAACATCGCTTGACAACCGATGCTGGTGTGTTTGCATCCCCGTAACTTAGTGGTTCGGCAAAAGAGATCGATAGAATAAGTACTGGGCTTACTGGGGTCGATTTGTTTGACTAAAACCCTTCAAAGCAGTTTCCAGCATGGCTGCAGTCAAATGACTGAAACAAGTAAAAGAGTATAGTATGTATTATGCGATGTATCATGTCTGTCTGTCTGTTTGTCTCTCTCTCCAGCCTCGCACACCTTCCCGTACGTGAAGAAGAGAATAGAAATCATTGAACACATGGAGCAGGAACTGTCCCCCATCGAAGTAGCCATTGACGAGCTGCACAATAAAGTGATTGACCTTCAGGAAGTTGTCCGAGCTGTCACCCCTGACGTTAAGAAGCTCCATTTGAACCTACAAGGCTGTGTCAGTACCCAGGTACGGTAAACGTTATACACCCTACTTTCTACATACATGGTATTTACGGATTTAACCCTTTAGCATTCAAACTGGCCAAAATATTCTGCTGGTTTTGTGTCCAAACGGACCAGATCAGGCCTCTCATGCATACCCTGCAATGTTGTTCTAAGTATAAGCAAATGCATTGTCAAAATCTCGAAGCTATGAGACAAGGCATGGCGTGGCTGTGTGGTAAGAAGCTTGCTTCCCAACTTCATGTTTCTGGGTTCATTCCCACAGCATGGTACCTTAGGCAAGAATTTTATTTTTTATAGCCTCAGATCAACCAAAACCTTCTGAGTGGATTTGGTAGATGGAAACTGAAAGAAGCTCATTGTGTGTGTGTGTGTGTGTGTATGTTGCACCTGAGCACTGTACACAATTATTATTATTATTATTATTATTATATATATATATATATATAACCCATGCTAGCATGGAAAACGGACGCTAAACGATGATGATGATATATATATATATATATATATATACATATATATATATGTGTGTGTGTGTGTGTGTGTGTATCTATGTGTATCTATGTGTATGTGCTTTTGTGTCTTTATTTTTCCCACCTACCATCGCTTGACAACCAATGTTGGTGTGTTTATGTCCCTGTAACTTAGCAGTTTGGCAAAAGGGATTGATAGAATACAGACTAGATTTACAAAGAATAAGCCCTGGGGTCGATTTCTTCGACATAAAACCCTTTAAGATGGTTCTCCAGCATGGCTGCAGTCAAATGACTGAAACATGTAAAAGAATTAAAGAATAAAAAGAATTAAAGAATGAAAGAATTAAAGAACGAAAGAATAAAAGAATGAAAGAATAAAAGAATGAAAGAATTAAATAATGAAAGAATTAAAGAAAAGAATTAAAGAATGAAAGAATTAAAAAATGAAAGAATTAAAGAATAAAAGAATTAAAGAATAAAAGAATGAAAGAATAAAAGAATGGAAGAAATGTTACATTTAACAGAGCAATCTGAATGCTAAATGGTTAAACAGATGTTCTCAATATTGGTGTCGGTGCCGTGTGTGTCTGCTGTGAGTGCTGGACAAGGTGTCTGCTACAAATGAAGAGACTGCAAAGAGCTTGCTGTTAAAGCTCCTCTGTTCTGACTCTGTTCTGTCTGTGTGTCCTCCCGCAGGTGCATGCTGGTCCGTTAGCCTATGCTGAAGCGTTCCTCAGTAAAGACAAAGTCAACAAGTATCCAGTTGGTAAAGTGGCAGCACTCAAAGATGTCTTTAAGTAAGTCAGCATCATCATCATCATCATCTTCTTCTTCTCCTCCTCCTCCTCTTTCTCTTCTTCTCCTCCTCCTCCTTTTCCTCCTTCTTTTTCTCCTTCTTCTTCCTCTTCTTCTTTCTCTTCTTCTCCTCCTCCTCCTTCTCTTTCTATTCTTCTCCTCCTCTTTCTTTTTCTTTTCTTCTTCCTCCTCCTCCTCCTCTTCTTCTTATTCTCCTTTTTCTCCTTTTTCTCCTTTTTCTTCTCTTTCTCCTCCTCCTCTTCTTCTTTTTCTTCGTCTTTTTCTTCTCTTCGTCTTCTTTTCCTTCTCTTTCTCCTCCTCCTCTTCTTTTCTTCTTCTTCTTCTCCTCTTTCTCCTTCTCCTCCTCCTTCACCTCCTCCTCCTCCTTCACCTTCACCACACTTGTTGGCATCTCCCTTTTAATCTTTTGTCTCTGGCAAACCACCCTCTCTTCTTCTTCCCCTCCCTCTCAACTATACTCTCTCTCTCTCTCTCTCTGGTTATATCCACTGCATCCACCCACCCACCCACCTTCCACAGTAATCTAACCTCCTCCCCCCTCTCTCATTTCAGGAACTTTATCCATATCTGCAGTGAAGCGTTGGATTTGAATGCGAAACTCATTGAGACGGAACAAAAAGATTATCACGAATCTTTGAAGGCTGGTTTTAATGAAATCTACGAGAAACTAGGGGAGATTGTTGGAGATAAAGTAAGTGATACACACACACACACACACACACACTCTTCCTTGTCCTCCATCTCTCATCCTCTTCCTCTCCTATATCCCTCTTCCTCCTACTCTTTCCTTCTCTCTTTCCTTTCTACTCAATGTTTATACTTGTTTACAAACTTTCACATATCCAAAATATGGTGGAGCTGAAAAACTTCGATCACCTCAGATTATCCAAGCAATCAGCAGACAAACACTTTCTCTACAGCTGTTTAAAACAAAGAAAAAAAAACATTTACACGGGAGGTAACTAATAAGATAAATTGATCAGTTTTTTTTTGTTTCTTTTTTTTCAATATAAATACAATATTGATTGGAGTGGGTTTGGTTCTTTTAGTGGCACCAACAGACATGTTGCTCTTTATAGATTCTGAATAATTTGGTTTTCTTTATTTCTTTAAGACTTTACCAACATCAAACAACCACTGTTAATATTGTTGCTTTTATTATTATTATTACTATTATTATTATTATTATTATTATTATTATTATTATTATTTGGGTGTTAGATTCTCACAGAATTGTTAGAGAATTAGAAAAAATGCTTTCTTGTATTTTTTCCAATTCCTTACATTCTGAGTTCAAATCCTAGCAAGGTCGACTTTGCCTTTCATCCTTTCAGGGTTGATAAAATAAAGTACCAGTCATACACTGGGGGTTGATGCAATCGATTAACCACCTTTCCCTAAAATTGCTGGCCTTTTGCCATAGTTTGAAAAAAAAATTATTATAATTATAATTATTATTATTATTATTATAATTATTATAATTATTATTATTATCATTATTATTATTACTGCTCTTGTTGTTGTTGTTGTTATGCTCCCTTGCTTCCTGTGTCAGGTGCTAAGGTAGGGGAGGTGATGGTTGTGGTGATGTACTTTTAGATTTAATCTGGAATTATCTGGGAATTTCTTTTTGAAGGAAAGATGAAACAGGGTGTGTGTGTGTATGTGCATGTGTGCGTATATGCACGCCTGCATGTATGTGAGTGTGTATGTGTGTGTGCATGCATGTATGTGTGCTGAGAGAGAGAGGTTGAATGATTGAATCCTTCTACAATCACTTCATTAAGTTTTTTCAATATGTTTTCTGATTTGTTTTTCCTGTAAAATATTTCTATTCTACTCTTGACATCTCTGTACTTACCATACTATTGTATACATACAATACCATTTCTACCACAGTACAAAACATTGCTACTACGACTACTACCACAATACTATTACAGTACTGAACAGCTCCCAGAAATACTTGTACTCCTCACCACAGTAAACTCCAAACTCCTCATTCTTCTTACTCTCTAACATTACACCACCATTTCTTCATATTCTCATTGTATTTCTAGAAAATCTCACAGTTTTAGAATCGGAAACGTTGTGTGTCACCTGTCTTTTCTACGTTACAAAATGTCCAGTTCACCGACTGAGTGTGTGTTTCTGTGTAACACCGGGTCGTGTTTACAATGCGACCTGTGTAATTTAACGCGTTAATCATGTGTGTGTATATTCAACCGTAATTGATTTGTTTCATTACATCATTTTTAATGTGTGTAACACATTTTCAGATATTTCTATCTGGTTTAACTGAAACAACCAACTAAGTTTGGTTTCTTCACTGTGAATGGCTGTCCCCCCTCAGAGGTACTGTATGGTTGTCTTAACTGTTGTTTTTCTAGCTGTCGTTTCTTGATTTGGCAACAGTTGTTTCCATAGCTCTCTACTTATTACTCAACTTCTTTCTTCTCTGCTCTGCTCTGCTCTCTGTGTTTTTTCACTCAACATGGTAATGGGTCAATATCAGACAACGAAGCACAACATGGCTGCCTTGCCTTTTATTCTGGACAACAAGACTGTTTTCCAAATTTTGGTCTAATAGCACCTCTTCCGAATAATACTTTGTTGTACTTTAGAAGAGTCATATTATCAGAAATGTTTATTCTCGAGATGTCTGTATTTGTTGACAATATCAGTTTTACTTTGTACATTGATATCTCAGAGATGCAGGTGAGGTAGTAACATCAGTGTCCAGATTGTGAATATAGGATGATGGGACAATGTCCATTTCAATAGTACCATGTGTCTGTTAAAAACTTGGTCGCAACAACCTTATTTTCAACAACCTTATTTTAAAAATCACAACAATTATGGCAAATAAATAAATATGAATTAATACTCAACGAAATCAAAGTGATAAAATTATTTATATTTTTCCTTTTAAATTTAGAAAATTAACGTTTTGAAGTTCTTCTCCTGTGACCATTACTGTGTCACTTGTACAAAACTATATTTAAATCTAAGAAAATAAATTTTGAAGTGAAATCATTAAATTCTAAATCATGAGGTGTTGTTCTGCTTGGTGGAGCCACTTGTCTGATATTGGCCTCTCAAATATGATGGAATGGTATTGTTCTGTTCAATATTGTCTGCATTTTTTGCTTGCAAAATGATTGGCTGGTGTTGAGTTGACTTCTTTGGATTAGTCACATATTTTTGTTGTTGTTGTTATTATTGTTGTTGTTGATGTATTTTTATCCCCCTACTCCATCCCCTGTCCACTTTTCTTCCAACTCAAGTTTCACTTGGATGTTCCATCATTAATATTGTGATCCTCCTCGTGTGTATCACCAGTTCTAATTGTAGGTATTTTATAAGATATATACCGCACACACACACACACACCCCTCACATTCTATCTTAAAAGTAAAGTTAGTATTTAGACAGGTTTATTATGAGATAAAGACTCCCTCATCTTACTTATGACTGAACTTCCGGGACCATACTATTCAATGACAGAACTCTTATGACTTAGTCAGTGTGATAAATGACTGGCTTTGCGTTATGACAACTGTTATGATTGCCTTATTCGACAACCCAAGTTTCATAACAGACTTATACTTCTCTGACTGCCTTATTTGTGTACCTATTATGACTGTCCTGTTTAATGTCTCAGATCATAGCTATGATGTGTTGATGCATATTCCTCAATCTCATGCACACACACACACACACACTGCTACTTGGTCAGATATGTGGGTGTTATCCACAAATCCTTAATTTCCAGATTTATCATTTTACATAAACTTTCCCTGATGGAATTCTCGGAAATCCGTTCTCTATTTATTGTAGAGACTTTGTATAAAATGCAGTGGAATGTCTTGTGTTGTGACTGACATTCAGACCATGGCAGTCCAACTGAAATGGTTGTCTTGCTTGTAAAAGACTGATTTAATTAATTTAGATACAACTAATATTAAATAGTTCTCACAATGTCCTCCCCATTTTTTTTTATACGACATATTTGATGGCTATTCTACAGACTTATTAGCACCACATTCTTAGCTGACCGTTCTTGGAAAGTCGTTCCCCCATCTCAGATCTAATCGTGATTACAAGACTGTTTTGAAAGATATCGAGTTTTCTTTAGAGTTCTTGCTATTCTTCTGCATTTGCCAAACTTTGATTGGACACAAAATTCTCAAAATGCTACAACACATACAAACTCTTTTATAGTTTGAAGAATTTTAAAATGGCTTTGCTTGTTGGAGGCATCACAAACTTACTGCATGACTTTGCATTAATTAGTCTTTGTTAATTTGGTTCTTTCTCAGATATTTAATTGCATCAAAGTTTACGATAACATTGTTCTCCGTAGTCTTCTCTGCACGTTTGTTGTTCGACTTGACCACGTCCCAGGTACCCCCCCTCCACTGGTCTCTATTGTTGCATCATTCAATCCGACATAATGTCGTAGTTATACTAACAACCGAAGTAGTTACCTTGGTGTTGTGTTATTGGTAAACTGTTGCATGCTAGTTAACTAACTACGACTGATAAAGTGTGATTAATTTGTGACGAACAGTGTGTGTGTGTGTGTGTGAGGAACTGTGGAAGGAAAAGGATTGAATTAATCTTTTATTAATTTGTGTAACATTTTAATTCTTTAATTAGACTGTTTTATAATTAAACACAATTTGTTGAGAATGTTAATTAGTTTTCATGAAGGATTTGTAGATAAGGATTACATGATTTATATGTTGTTTATTAATAATCTAGAATAGGTGGTATTTTGTAGATAATTCTAATTATTAATTATATATTTAACTTGGATATTAATTAGTGAGAATTTGGATTACATATTTCTTAGAAATTCTTCAAGAAATTCTTGTCAGTTCTTGAAATGTTCATTATCACTTTATCATTCTCCATTTTCTTTCTCAAAACTTCATTATTTCATTAAAACACGATGAGATGGCCAACTCATTACAGTGCTTTGAGCTCAGCACTCATCTTTGCCTTTGGTCAGAGGTTAAAGTACAGACAGAGGATTGATGTAACTGTTGGAGAGTTGGATGTGATGTGTTGCTGTATCAGTTCTAAGTCTGAGCTGAAATTCTTCCTCTTGTCACTTGGGCAGTGGAGGAGAGGGACCAACAGACAGAATCAGCAATTAAAAAAAAAAAAAACCAGTGGAAACACAGTTTCCTTGTTTCTGCGGAAAATTTGTGACTCGATGATGATAGCATTAACTTGGATGAGATTTCTCAGAGACACCCATTACTCACCTTAGAATATTTAATATTGGCCCCTTTTTTCTAATAGAAACTACCTCAGGAAACATCATTTCAGAGAGGTCACTCACGAAAACTCCTTTCAAAGGAATCCTCTTGAAACACAACCAGTCGAGGGAACCTTTGAAGATTCTTCACTTTGCTGTTTCCCGTTTGACGCAGAGTCCTTAAATCTGTTTGTCTTGGAACCATTATTGTTGAAACCAAGCAGAAGAATTTATTGAGAAATGTCTGAAAACACAACTTATTGGCTGTGGATTGATTCTACCCACCTCTCACCCCAAACATCAATAGGTAGGGTTAATCAATCCTAATGGTTTAGAGGAGTCTAGGGTGGTGTGTGGGGTTGAGGCTGTCTTATATGTTCTGGCTATTGAATGAATCTTTATTTCATGTTACTTCAGTCCATTCAGCTGGCAAACAGGAGTGTTACCTGTAATATAAAGGGAGCCAGCCTTGTCACATTCTGTGTCACTCTGAATCTCCTTGAAGAACTACGTTAAGGGTGCACGTATCTGTGGGGTGCTCAGCCTCTTGCACGTTCATTTCATGAGTTGGCTGTTCCATTGACTGAATCAGCTGAAACCATTGTCTTTGTAACGAACGGAGGGCCAAGCCATTGTCTATGTGTCAGAATATTTAAAAAATGCTAGATTATGTTTGATGTGGAATAAAGAAGTGTGGCTTGCTGTTGAACATGTACCAGTGAAAACTGAGGTGCTTACATGTGGCACTGAAAACCAAATCAAGGCTCTCTACTCTATAGTCAAAATATATATATATTTGAATGTTGACCTTTTGATCATTGCCCAATGATCTTCAGGCTCCAGTCTGATCTGGCAGAGTTTCTACAGCTAGATGCCCTTCCTAATGCCAACCACTCCATGAGCGTAGTGGGTGCTTTTTACATGCCAGTCACGCGGTACTGGCAATGACAAACCATTCAGCCGTGTCTCGGGAACCATCATGTTTGGTAGAATCACAGGTGCCTGTGAGGAGGAACATGTCTCAGCAGAGGGCTTATCGTGATGATGGTAACATCACATGCTCATAACTGACCGTCGTGGGCAGAACTTGTCGGGAGAATCACCTGATGAGACAAGGGAAAGCAAGGGGTTGATGCGATGGTGGGTGGGGAGTCAAAGAATGTATCCATGGTAATGTAGCAAGACGGGTTTAATAAATCTATTAATGTTTTATGGTGTTGTTGTTGATGTTGTTCTAAATGTTATTTGTGTCTGAGACAATGGGAGTTGCCTCACTTTTAGCAGGCAGCTACCCTCTTCAGCAGATGAAGCCAGGTTGAAAGATAGTCTTTTTCTAGTCCTAGAGACAAGTTAATCATACCTTCATATTTCAGGTTTTCATCAGCATCATCATAGTCATCATAATCATCATCATCAAACAATATTCTCCTCCTCATCATCATCTTCCTCTTCCTCCTCCTCCTCCTCATCATCATCATCAACATTGCAATCAAATATTTTCCTCTTCCTCTTCCTCATTTAACTTTGCAATCAAATATTTTCCTCTTCCTCCTCCTCCTCATCATCCTCTCCTTGTTTTCTAGCATCTGATATGACTACATCTCCTGCTCACCCTCACCAGTTGCACCCTCTGTCCAGCTACGGATTCTTGGTCCAAATCTACCCTTATTTCTCACCCCAAACTAACTCCCTTGAACTAACATCAATTGGACTTGAAGATCCAAGAAAAGGGATCAGCCCTCAATCAAATATCTCTAAACGACTGTTACCCCACCACCTCATCACTAAAGGACTACTCCCCCTCTTTCCTTTGAAACACACCCTACTCTATTGTCTTCCCCCCTCACCTCCTATATAGAGGACTCTGCTGTTTCTCTCCCCCACCGCCTCTCTTGTGTAGAAAACTTTACTTTGCAAATTCTCGTCTTGTGGGATTCATGCCAGTTTCCAGGCCATGTTGCTCCCTGTTCATATCTTTGAATGTCTGGGGTTATTCCATCCACCTTGATCTCACCAAAAGTCACACCTGTCCTAATTAATCTACATTATTCGTTAATCTTCAAGAGTCATTTGGGTGCGTGAAGTGTTGTTCTTTTGATTGCAGAGGAGTTGGGGGGGTCTTCAAATGAACCACTGCCACCACCACCACCACTACTACTACTACTACCTTGTGAGTAATGGCTGAGGTGGTGGTGTGCGAGGAGTGGATGTAGCAGTGGTGGTGGTAGTGTTTCTCTGGATGGCTGGCACAGAAGCCAGAATCTTCCAAGAATTGTCCTTGCTCTGGAATATGGATGACTGAGTGTGTTGGTTGTGGTGGGCGAGGGACTGGAGAGGATACATTGGGAAGGGGGAGTTATGGAGAAGGAGGATTGCATTACAGTGTTTGATGATGATGATGATGGTGGTGGTGATTGGTTGGTTAGTGAGGGGTAAAAGGAGTGGGTGAGTTTGTGGGGAAACAATCTCTTCTGAAAATAACACCAGCCGATGATGAGCTTGGATGTTGAGGCCAGTGCGAGTGATGGGAGGTGATAGCTTGAGTGAAAGAATGGTCCAAGATGAACTTGACCACTGAGAAAATGGTTAATGGCAATCCAAAGAAATGTGTGAAATGTTTTGCAAATATTTCCATTTTATATGAAATATTTAGGTTTGTTTCATTTTTGGATTTGGTTTACAAGATTCTTTATGTGAGTTCGTGTGTTGAAGCATATTCTGTTGTGTCTGGGGAGAGTCATTCTCTTTTTGTGCCTTATAATGTAACACACTCACCGGTAAAATTTCCACTTTTTTCTTATTTTGCAAGACGCAATGAAAATTTTAGGAAAATAAAAATAAGGAAAAAGTGGAAATTTTACCGGTGAGTGTGTTAAATTATAAGGCACAAAAAGAAAATGACTCTCCCCAGACACAACAGAATTAAGGTTTGTCATAGAAGACAACTCAAGGCTTCCTCACATGAAACAGTTTTGGCTGGTTGAGTGTCACTCAACACTCAAGTGTAGGACCACAGTATTGGATTTTGAAGTTGACATCTGTCAGTAATTAAAACGGGTCCTCAGAGCCTTTTATTTACCTATTTAACTGGATGAGAGAGACCCTATAACATCAGGCTTAGAATCTACCCCCTGCAGAAGTCATCCCTCACAATCTCCAATTCTAGGGTCCGCTTCCAAAAAAGCATTATTAACAGCCATATCAAATGTTCCTATGATGTTGCTAGTTAGAACACTGTAGCTAGAAGTCATTAGTTATCGGCCTGGGGTTCACACTCACACAACAGACTGTGAGGGTGATGGTGGAGCGATGGGGGGTAATGTCTAGTGTCTTTACTAATCATTACAGGATGGCTGCTGCTACTGCTGCTGTTGTTGTTATCCCCTGGTGCAGTTGTGTTTTGTGGTTATCTGCCCTTGTTTTATTTTGCATGTTCCTTTGCATGGTCCCAACGCTTGCTTATTGAGCTTCGGATTTCCTCTTCAAAGTTTTCTTATATTTTGCCAGGTTCTGCATGATTTACCATTTCCTCAAGTTCTGCATGATTTTACCATTCTTTAATCAATGTGATTTGTGTCTCAGTTGATTTGTTTTATATACTTTTGTTGTTTTTATATTTGTTTTTTGGTTTCTGACGAATCCTGTAGAATTGTCTCCAGTTCTGTTCCAAGACTATCAGACATCTCAAAGATTGAATATTTCTCATAGATTGGTAACACGACACTTTTAAAGCCTCTATTTGGCTTCTTGGCCTGCTAGATGTAGCAGTCTAATTTGTATTATATCTCACAAAAGGGAAGGACACATTGATATACTTTTTGAAAAAGTGAGGTGGGATTGTCATGGCTGGAAGGCTTTTGATCAAAGGTCTATGGAATCAGGGCTAAGCTGAGGTTGAACAAAAGGTAGGTTTTAAATGGTTGATAACACTCCGACCCCAAAGCCTGTGTTTGAGTTTTACTTCTGTCACTAATTACTTTCAGAAAGGCATGACCATCACAACTTTCCATTCCAAGGAATCTGAAATGCCAAACCTCTGTAAGAGTTCTTTCTTTGATTCCTCACAAATATTGTTGGGTCAATTTACTTGGAATCTGCTTAATTTGACCTTTCCCTTGCCTTGGCTCCTCACCTGATTGATGGGGCCACAAGGAGCACAATCCAGGTATCTTTAGACCTGGTGGAGCTCATTCCTCTCCAGGTCATGAGGATTTCTTTGAGAAAAGAGAATGACAAACAGAAAGCAAAAGAAAGAGTTAGAACAGACCCCAGTACAGCAACGGTGCTTTCTTTATCGACCCCTGAAAGCAAAGTTGACCTTGGCAGGATTTGAACCTTTTATGCTGAGATCAGAAATGCTCACTGTAAAACAATCTCTGTTGCCTTGACAACTCTGCCAACTGACTTTCAAGAATTCCTAAGGAGCTCACATCCCCTCCCCTTGCTTCTGTATCTTCTTGTATTGACAGCTCCTGTCCTTTCTATAATATTCTTGCTGTGAACAACTACACCAAAGGGGCCACAAGTACCTCCACCTGCAGAGTGTGGTGTCAGAAACGGCTCATCCCAAATGTTCTTCTTGAGTAAGAACATTCCTGTCTGCTTCTAATGGTTAATTAAGCCGTTTGTTAATTGGAACAATTGCTTGACATCTCGTCAACCATGTCACATTCTCACAGCTGATCAGTTTTTAATTAAACCAAATTGCCACATACAGTATTTAATGATTTAAATTATAATATTAGCAATTTATCTTATAAACCAATAACTCGTTATATCGTTAGTCTGCGTTGTTGCTCCGCAGAGGCTGGGGGTGGGGTGGGGAGTGCAGTATATTGTTTTTATAGTTTGATGTTCTGTCATAAACCCCAGAGAAACGAGGTAAGAATGGAACTTGTTGGTAGACACGGTTCCTGGTCTTTGCCAAGAGAACCATAATACAGCAACAGCTATGCAAAGGTTTGAACTTCTGACCACGTGATTGGCAGGGCAGCACCTTATTCCAGTCATGGTTATGTAAATACTTTACATTGTAGATTATTTCCCCACAGGTGAGAGCAATCAACAGGTTTTGTATTGATAACAAGGGCGGCGAGCTGGCAGAATTGCTAGCACGCCGGACGAAATGCTTAGCAGTATTTCGTCTGTCTTTACGTTCTGAGTTCAAATTCTGCTGAGGTCGACTTTGCCTTTCATCCTTTCGGGATTGATTAAATAAGTACCAGTTACGCACTGGGGTCGATCTAATCGAATTAATACGTAAGTCTGGCCTTGTTTGTCCCCTCTATGTTTAGCCCCCTTGTGGGTAATAAAGAAATATGTATTGATAACAAAATTATTGTAAATGTTTGTATGTATACCTTGTTACCATGGCAACAGTTATTCATGTTTTTGGTCTCTCGTTCTCTCCGTAGCATTTCCTCTCCGGCCGATACAGCATTGGCAGCCTACCGGGCCGACATTCGGCATCCATCATTAGTCTTCTCAATTCCACATCTGGAGCGAGTACCGTATGACACAAAAGCCATCAGAAAGCAGCAGATATGGTAATCAAGAGGATTATGATGACGATGATGATAATTGGTGGTGGTGGTGGTGATGAAGGTGGTGATGGTGGTGGTGAAGGTGGTAGATTCACCGACGACTTCCAGTCAGTCCATTTCTGCATTCAATTATTTTTTTTACCCAGAACGTTGTTAAACTGCTGTGATAGTTTAAACCACACTTGGACATTTCTGCGTCTGTCCTTCATCAACTGCAAGTTTTACTGACCACAACACTTCTTTCCTCCTGTTGCAGTTTTAAAGAATCATTTTTTTTTTAAATCTTTTTTTTTTTTTTTCCAAATATACGGACAAACAACAATTAAACGGTCAATTGTCCTGTAGAATTGATCTCTAAACTGTTCTCTATCATTTCTGTGATATGACCCATGCTCTCCTCCCGGACAGCCACTGCTTTGCTGACCAAACAACAGACCATCACTGACTTAACAACACTCTTTAGATCATCATTACCTAACAACACATAACAACGCTGATTGATCTAAAGACCTAACAACACCCACAGACCTTACAACATCCATGGACACCTTTGAATATGTATTTTACCTGCGGCTAAAATCCCAAACCACCCCCTACAACCATTTAGAGATGAACTCTGTACCTTTTACTCATGCCCATGTATATTGCAGTGTTGTACATCTGGGGTACCATGCGTACAGAAGTGTTGCACTGCTGTGGTACTCTGCTTACCAAACTGCTGTACTCTAAAGAGTACGCTGCTTGCAGGATAGCTTCTCTTTTGAAGTACTCTGTTTCCAGTAGTATTTCACATCTGTGGTACATTAATTACAGCATCACTGCACCTCTGAGGGTACCCACAACATTTCTTTTGATGTATATACCTTGTGTTGTACCCCAGACTTGGGTTTCTTTACCTGTCAGTGTAGTAATACAACCCGTGGTAGATAGGGGTACCTGTGATCTGTTACATACCCATTCTACTATTTTTAAACTAAATACCCAGCATAGAACCGCTGGACTTGTAGTGATGTACCCCAACTGCAAGCTGTACTTGTCAATGTACCCCATCTGACAAATAAATGTACATATCTGTGCTACCCATGAGAAAACATTGGCTATGAAGAGGTACCACTGATTTGTGTACCCAAAATGAAGGAGGTACTGCTGTGTACCTTAACATAACATAAACGTTATTTAATGAAACAATATATATAATAATTAATAATAATGATAATTGCAATAATTGCTTTAGTGTTTTTAATTGCCCCCTCCCCCATCTCATACAGTTGATCTTTTTCATAAAATTTTGTTTTAAAATTTGTTTTTCTTTGTCTTTATTTGAAATGTTGTTGTTGTTGTTGTCAATTACTGAAATATTTTTGTTTTTTAAGCAATAACTCTAAAAAAAAATTGTGTCACCTCAATTTCTGGAGTTGACAAGCATAAAAAAAAGACACACACACACACAAGTTCAACATTCTGCCACTTGAGTGATGTGGAGAGAAAAGTCCTAGCAGTTCAAGGATAGGCTGCTAGTCTATCACAGGGTGTGTTTCCCCACAGAAAGGAAACTTGATCACAATACTACAATGTAAGGAATCATTTATGGATTCCACTTTGTTAGGCCAGTCTATCAACCATGCCACTGTCTTTCTACTTTCTTTACACACACCACACACACACACACACACACCAAGTGACCAGATTCTATTCTTCTTCATCTTCCACCCATTCATTCTTTCAATGATCAACTACAACTTCCAAATCCTGTTCTCTCGTCTCATGGCTGCTCCAGTCTTTTTCCTCTTCAGCTTAGTAATCTTGGTAACCTCCTAGTTTCGTACCTCCGTAGCATCCAGCTATACACAATGAGGCACTTTTAATTGTGCTTGAGTGTATGGGTCTGTTCATGTATACATGTGCGTATGTTACGCGTTTTGTCCCCTGGAAAATGAATGGTACCTACAAAAACTCAAGAAATTCTGACGCATGCAAGGAGGGTCACCACACACAGTTATTCTCTCTGTGAAGATCTCAGGGACAGTTCTACGACACGACTCAGTATTGACAACGGACATCTCTAATGGAAAACCAATCTGTGGCAGTCAAGTTCTAGGGAGAAACCTTGAAGCATTTCCGAGAGCACTGGCTCCATCAGTTGGTGTGGAATCGTGTGAAATGCCTGTCGTCTACCAAGTGAATACTTCATCACTAAAGAGGCATAAAAACAAGGGAGACAACTGTGTTTGCTCCAACAGCAGAGACAGCAATCTTGGCCTTATAACAATGTTGTGGAACCACGATGCAGTGAGTATGGATACACTTAAGCTCATATGTATATCTCGTTGATACACAAGTGTGTATTTGCACTTTGTGTGTGTATAATACACACACACACACACACTTGTGTATATATTTTATATGGTCTTTCTGAGAATTTAAATGTTTTACAGAGCTTCCCTTGTATTTCTCATAGATTGGATTTGGAGGATGTGTGTTGGTTTGTTTTCATTCTTGAAAACCGCCATTGTATTTCCTAATTTTTTAACCGGGTGTCTTTAACCCAGTGCCCCACACAAATAAGAAATCTAATATATAGGCTGCGAGATGGCAGAAACGTTAGCACCCAGGGTGAAATGCTTAACTGTCTTAATGTTTATAGGCGTAGGAGTGGCTGTGTGGTAAGTAGCTTGCTTATCAACCACCTGGTTCCAGGTTCAGTCCCACTGCGTGGAACTTTGGGCAACTGTCTTCTACTATAGACTCAGGCCGACCAAAGCCTTGCGAGTAGATTTGGTAGATGGAAACTGAAAGAAGCCCATAGTATCTGGTTTGCCAGCCCTCAGTCAAAATCGTCCAACCCATGCTAGCATGGAAAGCGGACGTTAAACGATGATGATGATGATGATGTGTGTGTATATGTTTGTGTGTCTGTGTTTGTCCCCCCAACATTGCTCGACAACCGAAGCTGGTGTGTTTATATCCCTGTAACTTAGTGGTTCAGTAAAAGAGACCGATAGAATAAGTACTAGGCTTACAAAGATTAAGTCCTGGGGTCGATTTGCTCAACTAAAGATGGTGCTCCAGCATGGCTGCAGTCAAATGACTGAAACAAGTAAAGAGTACCATATATGTTCTCATTTTCTTTCACAACTTTAGAGGGGACATTCCCATCTACTGGACAAGTGACCACTACAACTAAGCGTATTTCCAGAAACAATATCAGATCTGTTGTATTTATCCAGATTCCTGTTTTTATTGGAATGTTCCATGAGTAAGTTCTCCTCCTCCTTATTTCTAAAGACATGGATACATTCTGGTTCTAATGGTTTTGGTGTGAACCTCCCAATATTCCTGTCAACAGAATTGGAAATAGCTTATGCAGTGTGCAATATCTTGGGTCATACATATCATCATCTGAAAAAGATTTTCTAACTAGAAAGGGTATGGCCTGGTCAGCCTGTAATGACATGCATAAGATCTGGTCATCAAAGAAGAAATTTCAAATTTAAAATCTTCAAAGCCACAGTCGAACCTATTCTACTATATGGCTCAGAAACCTGGACGTTATCAAAGAAGCTTAAAAGGCAGTTGGATGGAACTTACACTCGCCTCCTTATGAGAGCTCAAAATATCTTGTGGAAGCGTCATCCAACCAAAGTACAAATATATGGGAAATTACCACCTGTATCATCCCTTGTGAAAGGTAGAAGAGTCCAGTTTGCTGGACATTCTTGTAGAGCTGAAAAACAAGGTAATTTCTACTCTTCTCCCCTGGAAGCCATCTGCTCGCGATACCAGAGGGCGCATACTCTCCTACCCTGATGTAATCTCCAGGGGTACAGGCATCCAGCAACAGGACCTCCGTAATGCTATGGTGGACCGTTTCCAAATAGTGAATCACCCTGATGAACCGTGTATCTATTACAGGCCGTCAAGAGGCAGCTCTTCCTCTCAAGTAGTTGGTATCTGCTTACTTGAAAAGCCGTATGGCCCTTCATAACTTCCAATTGATATGATGTTCCTCTTTTACTAGATTTAGTCCAGCTATTCTTGGCTTACACGCAACAGCTGGCTACTTATTCACGAGTTCTTCACAGCATCTGTTTTTGAGGATGTTTCCTCTGAGTGCATGTGATTTCTCTCTTCACTGTCCAGGGAGCGTTGGCTAAACACTATCTGGACTCACTTCACACGTCTCTGTCTCGTCTTTTTTTTTTTTTGACATAGATCCTGTTGGTATTACCGTTAATGTGGGAGTTACCTCAAATGGTAGGTAATATTTCCCTCACCAATTCTCTTGCAGGCCTTCCCATGGCCCAGGAAGAGTAACTGGATGAGCTGGCAGAAACATAAGCACACCAGGCGAGATGCTTAGCGGTATTTCATCTGCCGTTACGTTCTGAGTTCAAATTTTGCCGAGGTCAACTTTGCCTTTCATCCTTTTGGGGTCGATGTAACCAACTTAATCCCTTTGTCTGTCCTTGTTTGTCCCATGTTTAGCCCCTTGTGAGCAATAAAGAAATAAGGAAGAGTAACTGGGTGCTTTGTAAAGAGTCTCAGAGTAGCAATGTGACGCAGTGTAATGGTTGACCCTGGTGGCTCTTTCCTGCTGTGAGGATGAATCCAGAAAGATGAAGTCTCACACAGTCAAGGACCCCAAAAGAAAAGCTTGTTGGGTTTTTTAACAACTGGAAACTGATACGAGTTGCCTGAGGTCCTTTGCAAGGTCCATTATGATGTTGGAAACTGTGTGAATCTTTATAAATAACACTGTCAAGCTTCATTGAACATGGATCTTCAGCTGCAACATGGATTACGGTTCACTAAAAGTCTGGCACTGATAACAACTCTGCATGTATGGCAAGTTTCAAATCAGAAATTTATGCTCCATTTGCGCAGAATGATGATCACCGACAGCCGGGACTGAGGGTGAGCTACTCTTTAGCTGACCCATGTGTGGCTTTCTAGGAGCAGCTCTGCTCATCCAAGCCTGGGAAGGATCTAGGGAAAGTCTTTTCAGATTAGTTTCACTGTAAACTGCTCTTGTTAAGACAGTTTCACCAATCCTAAAAGATCATCTGGAATCTATTGTTTGCCCTCAACGAGAGTGGTTTATTTGTTAAGGGTTCTCTTAATAAGGTTGATGAGGATCATTCCTTCTTTTGAAAGGGTTCCCTAGAGAATGGATATCATCAACACGGTATCAGCTTTCTTTGAGGAACAGAGGAGCTGTCTTAAGGTGACTGAGGTACTAGTCGACTTTGTTGAGCAGCATGGTTTCCCTCCCTGTGTGCTTTTGTACCAACCTTGCCATCATCTGAGTTGAGACAAAAACACTTCTATCAGACATTAGGATCATCATCATCATCGTTTAACATCCGCTTTTCATGCTGGCATGGGTTGGACGACTTGACTGAGGGCTGGTGAACCACATGGCTGCACCAGGCTCCAATCTGATCTGGCAGAGTTTCTACGGCTGGATGCCCTTCCTAATACCAACCACTCCGAGGGTGTAGTGGGTGCTTTCACGTGTCACCGGCACAAGGGCCAGTCAGGCGGTACTGGCAACGGCCACACTCAAATGGTGTTTCTTACATGCCACTTGCAACGACCTCACTCAAATGTTTTTCTACCTTTGATATCCTGTAAAATAAGATGTTGGATGGGAGATTCTAAGGAAATCCTGATGTTCCCAACAGACACAAATGTTTCTGTAATGCAGTCAGAACCTTCCATGTTTCCGACCAAGTCACCAGGTGGTACGTTTCTAGTGGAGAAAACCCATCAATCGAAGTAAAATACCTTTGAGAAAATTCCAACCATTTTAAAGAAATGATTACTTATGGGTTTCTTAAGCAATTTTTAACTTCTCTTTTCTCTGCTAAACATTCTGTTTTTATAAACACTTGAATATTACTCACCTTTAATAGACGGTTCTTTTCTTGAATCAGTTCTCACCTGTGATTGACAATATTTTCACAAATACTTCGAGATACTCACCTGTGATAGCTGGTCCTTACTTTCCCAAATATTCAAATTAACTGAAGCAGTGTCAACTCCCAAAGACCCCTTGTGGCATCAGTAAAAATAAAAAGAATACAAAAGACAGGTCAGTAGAAAAAAAGACCAAGGGCCTGTAATGACCCCTGTCCTGTAAAATTTATTTGACAGAAATATTTACAAGAAATGCTATTTGGTATATGTTGTTGTTGTTGTTTCTTCTCTCTTCATTGAATTACAAAGAATTTTTTTCTGAATTCCACATCCTATAGTTCTGACTTAACAGCTTTTTGTGTTTTTGTATTTTTTTTAATCCTTGCAGAAATGGTTCTAGTTAAAAACTCCAGTAGAGTTGAGGAAAGCATTATACAAAAAAAAAAAGTAAAGAAAAAAAAATGGTTAAGCGTTGCAGGGAGAAGGGGTAGGGGGCGTTATGTGTTGAAAAGAAAGAGCATTGACTAAATATTAATTAGCCAGTAATATTGCTAATTACCGTGAATAGCTGCTGCTAGCTTGGGTTAGACCGAATTCCCATCATTGGCCTGGAAGATAGTGACCATCCAAAACAATGAGGAATCCACAAAAGAGGTTTACATTTTGGTAGGAAGCTGAACTGAAGAACTGACGTTATTTCATAGATTAGGAATGGCAGGAGAGACAATATCAGACAGGTTTGACCATTATCAATTCTTGCTTTTTAAACACAACAAAACAATGGATTCAAAGAATGTTGCAAAAGTAAAATAAATCCAAAGAGATTACAGAATCCGTGGCAAAGTTTTAAATCTGTTTAACTTTTAGTTCTATTAAGGATAAAATTAATCTGTGTGAAGAATAATTAGAATAAATTTATCACATTTTTAAACAGATTTATTCTTGAAATGGTTAATTATCAACATGTCCACTGTATTTACAAAGATAAACTGTAATGTCATTCACAGGTTCTAGAATTAGGGTTTACAATTGTCCACCGCCTCCTCTCTGTCACGTTCGTTAACCTCAGCCAAGAAGTCAACAGTTGATGCTTAATTGAAAAGTAGCTTTTACATATCTTTAGAAAATAGAACCCAAAAAATTATCAGATTTCTAAACAATTATGTTTGGATTGATAAAGACTCAAGAGATTAATCAGGCTCCTAAATGTCTTTTAGAGATTAATTCTGTCATAAATAGAACCAAACAAAATTTAAATAGTGCATTCTTTACTCTGCAGGCATGTGTGTGTTTATATATTATATATACATGCCATAGGTCTCAAGTCCATGGAAGCAAGGAAAGCAATGCTTCCCTTAAAAAATTATAGAAACAAAATTATTTTTCATAAGTTCATTCTTCGAATGTTTTGTAAAATTAATATAAACTAGAAAATTACTATTTTTAAATCTCACAACGAGAGATATTCAGCAATAGTACTTTGGAGTAAAGATTGTTTGCCAACATAACACGGCAACATTTCTAAAGCAATCTTTTACTCCAAAGTACTGTTGCTGAATATCTATTGTGAGATTTGCAAATAGTAATTTTCTGATTTATAGATTAGTGACTTAGTTCTCACTTTGAAAACTATATATATTTTGAACAGGAATAGCCCAGAAATCGTGATACACAGATATTGTTTTGAGCTGAGTGGGGGTGCTAGATTCCCTTGTTCGAAAATATAAGGACACAGATCATGTCATATAGCCAACTGGAGACGATGTCTCCTGGGGCTAAATTACAGCAACATTCGTCCTAAACCAGGACTGCCATGTTATGTTGGCAAATAATCTTTACTAATACAAACTACATGACATCATAGGCTCCAGACTTTTATTTGTCAGAATTAGCATGAGACGACACAACAAAAAATCTATCTGTGCAAGGGAAGCAACATGAGCTGTTGCTTCCTTTTCAGTGTAATATTTTAACTTTTTTCCCAATAAAAATGCCACAAAGACAATTTTTTTTCTCATAAGAGCTGATAATGAATAATTTTAGTTGCTAATAAATACTTATACGCTTAGATTAATTAAGTTTCTGTCAATTTGCAATACTTACGGTGAAAAGATAACACACGTATAGTTTTCTGTGTTTATTCAACTAATATTTGATACTTTTTCAAATTACAGAACACCCTTAATATAAAATGCGATTTTTTTAGTTTTAAAAATAGCTGTATAATAATGAACATGTCAATTTGATTCAAATACCTATGTGACAAAATTTTGACCATTGCTTCCCCAGCCAGAAATATCACCGCACGCTCCTCATACATACAACCATATATATACATACATACACACACACACATCCAGAGTGGTTTGATGGATCCAGCATGTGCACAGCCTCTAGTGCAAGGTGTATATACATATACACACACACAAGGTGTCCCAAATGTATACACAATTTAACAACTGATAACTATAAAAATTTTCCTTTCTTTTTAAAAGCAACCCCTTAGAAATAATGAAGGGACCCACTCTAAACTTTGGACAAAGTAAATATATCTTTAGGGGCTCCAGATGTTTGCAAACGTAACAAAAGTGCAAAGACTTTAGGAGAGAGTTTCAGACAGATCTTCCTTGCAGGACTCACTGTCTAAAGTCTAAAGCAGATGGAACTTTTCAGGAAACTTCACAAGAACATTCCAGAAGACCTGCAGACATTGATGAACAAGAAAGCATTTTCGAAGCATATCGTCAGAGATGAAGGAAATCTGTGCAGTGAGTGAGTCGTGATGAAGGAATTTCAAAATGAAGAACATCCCTTACGTTCTGAAGCCATGTCATTCCATTCCAAGAATAGTCCATGCCTCAATGTTTATGAACTGGAGCCAGGAAGAGTGGAGGTCTGCCAGTGATATTTGGAAGAATATGTAGAAGATGCAGACTTTTCAACAAAAACTGTTTGAAAAGATGAAACTACATCAAAATAAAATGGTACAACAGCGTCTCTACTGGGGACACAAGAAACCATTTTATTACAGACAAATATTGTTAATTTAGCAAAAGTTAGAATACGGTGTGGTTCATTAGCAGAAGAAATGTTTCCTGGTGTTTTGGGATTTGATTCCAAGTTTCTGGACCAGAATGGTCAACACTTTGAAAACAAGAAATGTTTGTAATAAAAGAAAATTCTGGAGATTCAATAAAACTTTGAAAAATGTATTTTTATAAAGAATTACTTTGAATGTGTGAAAACATTTTTGGGGACAACTTGAACACTAAACATTTATGCCTATATATAATTCATGTGTATATATATACACTCACCTATATATAGTCTATATATTACACTATTGTATATACATAAACACATGCATATATGTGCATGCACGCATGTTACATAAATATTGATGATATATATATATGTGAATATATATATATATATACATACATGTTTATAAATATACATACGTTTACACACACACACATATATTTTCATATACATACGCATACATGTGTATGTGTGCAGTCATGGCTGTGTGGTTAAGAAGCTTGCCTTACAACCATGTGGTTTCAGGTTCAGTCCCACTGCATGGCACCTTGAGCAAGTGTCTTGGCTGACCAATGCCTTATGAGTGAATTTGGCAGACAAACTCTATCAAACCACTGTGTGTGTCTGTGTGCGCACACCACTCCACTACTGTATTGACCTGTGTTTTTTTTTTTTTTCTAAATTACGACTTAGTGGTTCAGCAAACAGGACTGAGAATAAGCACCAGATTTTATTTAAATAAAACTCAAGGCAGTGCTCCAGCATGGCCGCAATCTAATGACTGAAACAGTTAAGATAAAAAAAAACACACACATACATATATATAATCAAAATAAGCAACAAGGATATCCAAGGTAGAGTGGTACAATTGTTTCATGCTACTTCATTTTGGCATGAAACAATTGTACCACTCTACCTTGGATATCCTTGTTGCTTATTTTGATGATAATCACCCCATTTGATTTATACGGATTATACCATACAAAATACTGGTGCCTTTAACTTAAGTACCATATTCATCTGAATCTAAATTTTACTGAACTTATATATATTACACACATACTTACATACACAGTCATTGGTTTCAGCTACACTCTATGGCCTTGCTGGGGCACTTATATAAGGAACATGACAACAAATTCTAGAGACTACACGCAGTCTCAGAAATTAAACTGAAATTACAATAAATAAGAAATTAGCAAATGTTGAAAATATTTCGCAAGGAACTTATTAAATCAAGTTCTCTCTTTCTCCTGCTCATTCCATATTCTTCCTCCCTTCTCTCATATACTCTATAGTCATGCATCCTGCTAGAGATAGCAGCCAAGTTGCCTTTAAATCACCCTCACAATGTAGTGTAAGTGAATAAAAAGACAGGATGGTTATAGCTGGAATATCTTTGGTAATAGGACGATATAATACATGGGAGGACACACAGAATCTCAAACCACTGTTCCCGTCAAACACAGCCAACTCCAAACTGTTCCTTTTCTATGTGTTCCCAAATGTCCCCAGTCTTGTCATTTCAAAACCCCTTTCATTCCAGGTAAGAATCGACAGAAATAAGTTTTACAAAAAAAAAAAAGAAAAAAAAAAACAATGTTCAAATGAAATAAAAAAATCATCTCTAAGTTCTTCCTCCTCTTTCAGTATTGCAAATCGGAATTTCCACTTTGGTGTGGAATTGCATAGCAGCATTATTCACAAAGAATGTCATCTTCATATTTCTGTAGCAACAAAAATAGTTTAATAACGTTTTACAACTGAATATTTCAATTCAATCCACAACTACCATCTTATTAATCTCTTGCTAGTTTGGCAATTTAGATGACATGTCAAATTGTTCAAGATCTCATTCACTCTGTTTGGCCTCCAGACACAGTTTAAAAACTAATTAATATGACAATGTTTACATCAAATTAAAAATTTCTTTTTATCTCCAGGCAGAGTCTTTCCTTGGTAGTTTTTTTTTTCTTTCTTTTTTTAATTTACAAATGGATAGAAAATGTCAAATAAAAAAACATTTCAAATTATGAACAAACTTTAATTAAAATTTGTGTAGATAACAACTGGTTGGTAAAACTTGATGGAATTTACCATTTTTTTTTCCCCAGCAGATTTTTATATATTTTTTTTAATTAGTGATGATGCCATTTCACCAGAAGAATGGTGAAGAGAATAATTTGCAATATGGAATTTGATTACGGAAGTTTTCAATAACAAAAGGACGGAAATAGGGTTACCAATTCTAAAATAGAACCACACAAGAGACAGACGTAAGAACCAAGGAGTGAATGTGAGGTAAGATGGGGAGGGGAAGGAGCCATTGTTTAATGGAATGACCTGATATGAGGGTTGTCTTGGAGAGCAGCAGCTTGGTGCTGTCTTCAGATGTTTCAAAGGGAAATTCTTGGCACTGGTGTGTTCTTGCTTTGGAATCTAAGAGAAGTCAAAGAGAAAACTAACCTGATCCAATATTCTTCTGCTCACAGACTAAGTACTTCCATTGATGAAACTTTTTGGTTTGAGATTTAACAAAGAATTAGAAGCAGAACAATAAAAATCCTGTTTAGAAACACACACAGACACACACAGTCAGCAGTTGACACAATTTTTAAACCATACAACATTGGAAAATGGTTATAACAGTTCCACTAAAGATAATTCCAGGAATATGGTGTTAATAGTGATGATGGATAGGTTTGTGATGCAACCTAATATCTGAGTAGCATCAAATAAATCTAACAGAATAGTTGGGGGGAGGGAGGATGTATATGGTGATAGAGATGTCATACATGGTGAAATTCCAAGAACAAATTCACAAACAAGCAAAAAACAAAGTTTTGGAAGAACCAAAAGGGAAAATGGTTCAAAGAACTAAAAGTGAAGCTGCAAGTCTAAGAATACAAAAATAGAAATGAATTTCTAGAATCTTTAAAATGGTAAAAACCTCCCACAAGAACAATATTTCTAAAGCCTGTTTTCTTATCCATTGAGCACACTAACTTCAAGAGTGGTAAATTACTAATAGAATATTTAGAAAAGAATAATAATTCTCTGACGATTGGAACGAAATGTTCCTCAGAGATTTAGTGCAATGATGCTATGAAATTCCGTAGCTAAGAAATTTAACCATTTCACCATTATTCCATTCGTTTTCCCTCAAGCAGAAAAGCTAAGGTATTTTTTGATTTGTATAAATTCCAGTTAAATCTAATGTGGAAACTATGAAAAAAAAAAAAGAACTAGTCCAAGACCCAGGATAGACATGAAGGAATGGTAAATTGATTTCAGCAGTTGTAAAAGAAATGATGGAAGATGAGAAAAATCCAGAATAAATAATAAATAAAAGTCTGCATCAGGAAAAGTTTTTGAGGGAAAAATCTGAATATTTTGCAATGAATGGTTGGGGGGGTGGGGGAGACACAGTATTCAACAAAGTTAAAGATAATAACAAAATCAATAAAAACAAATTAGATCAGAGAACATTTGCTGTCATTTTTGGTACCATCCACATCTAATGGGATAATTCTTCCTAAAAATTTCCATTTGCACAATTAATTAATCTTTTATTAAAATTTGTCTGTGTGAGTTTTGTGGAAAAAAACATCGCAAAAAATGGATCTTTCTTTTTTTTTTTTACCTTGGTAATCAATAATTTAGTTTCGTAATACCTGCTAGTAAGGATGTAGAAGAGGAAGAAGAAAGACCATACAAGAAACTAAGGTGACATGATGGGTGGGCGAGGGGGCTGGGGGGGGGGACAGGGAGACCATGCTGAAAGTTGGTCAAACAAAACCTCGGAGATAAATGTTAATATTGCTGGCTTTTTTTGAAAACAAAATTAAGATTTCTTTGGAAACACAAAAAAAAAAAAAAAAAAAGAAAAGAAAAGAAAAAAAGACATTTCCAACTGTGAAGTTAATATGAAACGACAGGTGAAGTGTTCACAGACTGAGGCCCAGCAAAGAGCGAAACCTGTGAAAGCTGGTTCAAACCTGATCTGGTATTATAATTACTGTTATCTGAGAGATTGAAAGTTTATAAGATATAAAAAACACTTTTTTTCTTGTTCCATCTTTATAATATATACACATGTATTAAACATGTATATGTTATATATATATATATATATACATATATATATATACATACATACATGTATTAATTTACAAATATTTAAAATTTACTCGATTGACAAAATTCACTGTTGAACTTTTTTTTTTTGGTTTTTCTCCGACTCAAACTTCGCAGATGATTTTCTGCTGTTGTTTTTGAGTTCCAACGAGAACAAACTCCACAAACAAACAAGTTCTTCATATGGAAATGGCACATTTTCAGGAACACTTTCAATGTTGTGGACAGCTGTGGGAAATATATATAGTAGCAGTGGGGGGGGGGGAGACCAGCCGACAGCTGGAGACCACGCCAGTTTTGAAAGGTGACGGACCTCACAACTTTGGACATCAACTTGACATAAAGAACCGTCATTATTTTTTTCTCAGTGTAGGTGGACACCAGATCACCACTGATGTCTTAGAATGAATATATATATATGTGTATATATATATATATATATATATAAAGCAGCCCAGGGTTATAGTGTACATCATGATCATCATTGTATATGGTGACATTGAGGTGAATACAAAGGCAGGAAAATAACAGCCATTCTTAGCAGAATTATTATCATTGTTGTTGTTCTTGTTGATGTTGTTGTTCGATGTGTGCTAAGATTTCAGGAGATGAATCTCCTTTTCCTGCTGTATGTGTTGTTGCGGTAACTGTTCCCTAACGATTAGGGGTACAGCACGGCTTTCTATCGACCAATCAAATTGCAGCACAGCTCTCTACCAATCAGGTTGCAGCACTGCTCTCTGCCAACCAATCGGGCCTTCACTCACATCTTCAATGTGACTCTTGAAGAAGAGTTAATCTCTATGCAGTAATGATGCTGTATATTTAAATATACACACACACACACACATACATATACACATATGCGCATAGAGTTGTTTAGGCAGGTGTGTATGTGTGCGTATATATATGTCTGTCTATGTATGTGCGTTTGTGTGCAAGTATGTATACGATGGATGTGTGTGTGTGTGTGTGTATATATGTTTGTGTATGTGTATGCGTGCGTGTTAAAACACACAGTATACATACATGTAAATATATATAATTCTCTACAGATGCACTTGTGCACATGCAGATTTGCATGTGTGTACACACAATCACACGTATATATATATACATATACACACACTCATATATATTTGTGTATACATATATATGGCCACACACACACACACATGGATGTATACATATAATTACAAAAAAAAGAACACTTACTAATTTGTAGAAAATTTTTAACTTTTCCTGAAATTCTACCAGAGTGGTTTTCTTAACCTGGTTGTAATTATTATAATTATTATTATTATTGTTATTGTTATTATTATTATTATTATTATTATTATTATTATTATTATTATCATCTTTATCTTATTATTATTGCTTGAGATGTGTATAAAACACGGTGGAAGTGGAGAGATGTTGGGCCTACGAAGGGAGAGAACAGTCTAGATGTCACATAACAACAAAAGGTTCAGAGTTCAACACCAGGGTTGGGTCACATGGTTAAAAAAAAACAAATAAACATAAAAATAAAGAAATTTTAAAAAATAATAATTTGTTTTCTTTTTTTTTACCTTTTCTCATTTTGTTTACAAGACACCTTAAAGGAAAAAAAACAAAACAATTAAAAATATTTATCGAAACATTTTCAGGTGTTAAAGAGGATTATTGATAATTAATAATTAACGACATGGGTTCCTCGTTTCAACACAATAGCCACATGTAGGGAGAAGGGTAGAATCGATTGAAATGATCTTTTTTCTTTTTTGGCCCCCAGTATATTACTGGTACGCCGCTTCAGTTGATCTCCTTTGGAAGAATGAAAAGGCAAAGCAAAGCCATTGCTGAGATTTTGAATTCAGAACATAAAAAAAAAGAGACGATGCCAATCTACAAGAATTTGGACAATTTACCATTTTTGTCTTCTTTGAAATAATAAACAACAAAAGAAAATATAAACAAAAACAATAAAGAAATAAAATAATAAGGTCAAAGGTCAAAGGGTCACATTGGTTAATTTGGGTAAGTTTTTTTTACTTTTTCATAATTTTCATTGTTTTTGATTAATTAATATCTTAATAAATTTCACTGTCATTATTATTATATTATTGTTATTATTATTATTATTAATTATTATAATTATTATTGGTGGGTGTTGTTGATCTGTGATTTAAAAAATTTTTTGGCAATTTTAAGAAAATAAGTTTTTTCTTTTCATCTCTTCCCCCCCCCACTCACTTTTCCCCCTTCTCTAGGGCAGGGCCCCAACGTCCCAATCACCCTTGGTTCACCAGTCACATGCTACCCCTCCCCCCTCACCTCTGACCTTAAGCTCACCATGGCAGAATTGCTAGGAAGGTGGGGGGGGGAGGGGATCTGGTAGAAGCAAGAGGTACAACTGCTACGATCCGATCCGTAAAATCCCCGGCCACCACTCTGCTGCCCCACCCCACTCGGTCCTACCTCGTAATTCCTTACTCCCCCCCACACCCCCACACAACCCGACCTAATCAACAACATACCACCCTCCCCCTAGTTCCCCCCATCCCCCAGTTTTAGCAACTCCGTAACACAGCACCACACTCAGTCACCGTGTGTGCGCGCACGTGTGTGTGTGTGTGAGTACATTTGTGATGTGTGTACACGTATGTACTTGCATATGAAAGAGTGTGTGTGTGTGTGTGTGCGTGCGTACGTGTGTGTGTATATATATATATACATACACACGCATATACATATATGTATAAATGAATGTATGCACAGATATATATATGTATGCACATATATATATATATATGTATGTATACATATATACACACATGTATAGAAGTATATCTATGTTTATATGTGTGTGTATATATATATATATATATATAATATATATATATGTATGTATACATATATACACACATGTATAGAAGTATATCTATGTTTATATGTGTGTGTATATATATATATATATATATATACATACACACACACATATACATATATGTATAAATGAATGTATGCACATATATATATATATATATATATATATGTATGTATACATATATATATACACATGTATAAAAGTATATCTATGTTTATATGTGTGTGTGTATATATATTTATATATTCATGGGAGTTCTTAAAAAAACAAATGAGTGTATAATAGTTGAGAGGTGAATACTAGGCTGAGTACGGCCACTGACCAGTGCGGCGCTCTGGCCGATGACCGATCGTCAGGCGCAGGTCTGAAAGATTTGGTACGCGGAGTAGTGGATGCAAAGTAGTAGCCGTCAGTGTTTGATTGGTGTTCATTGTTTTCCTTGTACGTGATGGAATCGTCCTCATGATCACCACTGCCCGATCCACTGAGGTCATCGTAACCACTGCTGTCCCCACTGCCGTAGATGTCTGCAAGGAGAAGAGAGAAGAAAAAGAAAGATGGTTAGGTTGAGTGACGGTGGGAGGAGATAGTGTGAAGCTTGGAGGGGTAGGAGTGGGGGTGTAATGATTTAGGAACACGTTTAAGAGCCCTTGTGGTTCCACATAAAAAGAGCCTGTGCAGTGTCACATGAAAAGAACTTGTGTGGTGCCATGTAAAAAGAGCCCTTGTGGTGCCATGTACAAAGAGCCCTTGTGGTGCCATGCAAAAGCGCTCGTGTGGTGCCATGTAAAAAGAGCCCTTGTGGTGCCGTGAAAAAACACCCATACGGTGGTATGCACAAAGAGCCCTTGTGGTGCCATGAAAAGGTGCCCGTGCGGTGCCATGTAAAAGGAACCCTTGTAGTGGCACGTAAAAGCACCCAGCTGTAGAAACCATGCCAAAGCAGACTGGTGGTTGGCAAGCAAATGACCAGTGAATGAAGTGAGTGTGATAATTACTACAAGTCCTAAAATCAGTGGCCCCTAACTGTGGCACAGCTCTCACCTTTGCAGTCACTTAACCATGAAGTGTTGTTGTTGTTTAACCAAGTCAAACCCCAAATCAAGGCATTCTAACCACAGCCATTTTGTCTCATTAGGGGTCCATTAAGACGACATTACTTAAGGTCTTCTTTCTCAAGATTGTGTGTTTAGATTAAAAGGAAACCTTGCTGCTATTTCGAAGAAGACCACTATATTGCACAATCGTGGGCAAACAGAAACCCACAGGATTTTCTGAATGGCATACCTAAAAGAAAAATTCCACTGAACTTTTTTTTTTTCAGATGTGTGGGTTACCTGGTGATGCTTCCTGTCTCCTAAGGTCCACTTCTCAAAAAAGGTGGCCCATGCATGATAGAGAGACATTGGCCTGAGACCAATGGTCAACAGTTACACACTGCTCAGAATGATGGTCACCTAGCAATTAAAAACCAATAATGTGACCACAGGAAGATCCACTTTTAAACCATTGATCCCATAATTTAACCCTAAATACGAGGGCCTTAAACATTTTCTGCTCTCAATCTTTTAAGTTAGACCCCAATGAAGAACAAGCTTCTGTGGTCATATATTACTGACACCCATCACCTGTAGACAACCTTTTTATGAACCCCTTATCCACAACAACCATGCATCAATGGATACCTAAGGGTCCACATTCCCCTAAATCATCAGCACAGTCATTACTCCCTCACCACCCGTTTTCCAATGATATATTGCCCCTGTCCCCTACCCATCAACAACTGGACAAAGCAATGTTTAAGTTTTAACCTTTAATTTCCCCAAAATAAATCACCTTTATTAATTCCAACCATAAACCTTCACTCAACATCTCTCTACCCCACCTTCACTCAATACCTCTCTACTCCCACTTTCACCCAACACTTCCATCTCCCACCTTCACTCAACATCTCCTTTCCCTACCTTCACTCAAAACTTCCTTTCCTCTACTTTCACTCAACACCTCATTTACCCCACCTTCACTCAAAGCCTCCTCTTCCTACGTTTACTCAACACTTCCCTCCCATTACCTTCACTCAACACCTCCCACTTTCACTCAAAGCCTCCTCTTCCCACTTCACTCAGCATCTCACTCCTCTTACCTTCACTCAGCATCTCCCTCCCCCACCTTCACTCAACATCTCTCTACCCCACCTTCACTCAATACCTCTCTACTCCCACTTTCACCCAACACTTCCCTCCCATTACCTTCACTCAACACCTCCCACTTTCACTCAAAGCTTCCTCTTCCCACTTCACTCAACACCTCCCTTCCCCCTACTTTCACTCCACACTTCCCTCCCCCCTTACATTCACCAAACACTCAACACTCCTCCCTCTCCCCCACTCACCGTTTATCAAAGACTCCACGTCCTCCCCGTTGTATGCGTCCTCCAGCTTCATCGTTATACTCCTCAGCTGCGTCATCTGATATGAAATCACGGTCTTCATTTGCTTCAATTCGGGATCCGAGTCTTCCGACAGATCCGTTTCGTCCTTCAGCATCACAGACCAATCACTAACGGCAACAAGACCACAAGAACAATTACTAGACATGTAAACACAAACAGTTTAATAAAATACAAATGATGTTGTGATGTTCATGCAGTTTTTAAAGCAAAACATAACAAAAGACATCAGAAACTTGTCTGATATCAGCTCGGCTCTGATCGAGTAAAGTTACGAATCAAAGTTGGTCCAAACATGACCACTCTGTTTAAATATAAAAGACACGACATTCTTTTATTTGTTTCAGTACTTATTCTATTGGTCTGTTTTGCCGAACTGCTAATGTTACGGGGACGTAAACAGACCAGCATTGGTTGTCAAGCCACATTGGGAGGACAAACACAGATGCACACACACACACACATTTATATCTCTCTCTATAAATATAAAGCTGAAGTTGTCTGTGTGTGGCAGGTTTGGTAGCCTTCAACTAACACTATCTCCTCCGAGACCCTCCAGCGCAAGTTGACCAAAATTGAGAGTATGATAGAAGAAGGCTTGCTCTTCATTCCGTAGAAGAAAAAATTCAAACCGGACCACGTTAACACCAAAAATTATTTTCATCAAAAAGGTGCTTTTTTTTCTATGAAAATCCCTATTTTTTTACGATTTTTTGACTGCTGTGTCGCCATTTTTCGGTGTATTTCAACCAGAAAAATGTTCACTTCAAGAGAACAACAAGCTACATAATGCAAAATTTTTACTTTTTAAAAATTCCAATTCTGAAGGGTCGAAACAAACCCGAGCAACACTGCTAGTATATATATAAATATAAAAATGGAACAAAAACACAATAGAGGACAACAAAAACATTCGGAGAGAGAGAGAGAGATGATACAAAGGCAGACAAGAGAAACCACAATTAGGACAGGCAAAAAAAGATGGGTCCAGGCTTCTTTCAGTTTCTGTCAACCAAATCCACTCACAAGGCTTTAGTCAGCCCGAGGCTATAGTAGAGGACACTTGCCCAAGGTGCTACACTGGGACTGAACTTGGAACCATGTGGCTGGTAAGCAAGCTACTTATCACGCAGCCAGTCTTGTGCATAAATAATAATAATAAATATCAGCTTACAGTTTATAAGTGGTCACCGTGTATTGACCAAAGAAAATAATCTACTATTAGACTATTTTTTTAGTCAATATACAGCAATTTGCTTATAAGCTATAACTTATAAAATTGTCACTCATCACCACTTCTCAACTCATCGCAGACATATATATATATATATGTATATATATATGTGTATAGCATTAAAAAAAAAAAGGTTCAGTAAAATTGTATTACATACATATTAGAATGAAACCACTATGTGGACACCCTTATACTAGAAATAGATCCAAGATTTTCTTGAGAAAATTTCTTAGTGGTAAGACCATAGCGGATCTATTTCTAGCAAAAGGGTGTCCACATAGCGGTTTCCCTCTATGTATATATATGTATATATAAAGAGAGAGAGATGCATGATAGATACATAGATGGAGAGATAGATAGATGTATAATAAATAAAATTACCTGTCTTTTCCATTTGCAGACCAACAATTTTCTTCGTTAGGTGTCATGGCTGTGACCGAGGACAGGTTACCTAACGTCACCTGATATTTACTGACTGGAGCACCTCTTGAAGACAGAGATTCTTTGCATACAAAATAAGGGACATTTATCCAGAAGTCGTAGGCTATTTTGACTTTGTCAGTAATGTCCCGTACAAGCCGGTCGAGACTCGTTCCAGCAGCTGTGATTGGCCGTTTAAGGTTCTTCTTTGAGGGCCATTCATAAACGAACTTTTCATGTACCATATTGTCTGCATGTCTTGGAACTCGTGAGGATGGGTGGCCACATTTGGCAGAAGCCTAGGAAGAATATACACAATTAAGTCACATGTTAACAACAACAATAAATAATAATAATAATAATAATAATAATAATAATAATAATAATAATAATAATGCCCTGATGCAGTACCGGACAGTGGCTCTCATGGCTTCTGATCTTAATTGATTGGAAGTGTCATCTTGTACATTGTTTTGTCTTGGTATAAAAGATGGGCTACAGCAAATATTCTGCTCAATACCACAGATTTGCTTGTCAGTTGTTTGACCTTAACCAGTTGAGCATGTCCCTTAGTGGCTGACGATATGGGCATCTCTGATCACGAGCAGAAGTAGTGGGGGAGCATCATAGCCATGTGTTGAGAAGGATTCTTTGGGATTTGAATAATTCACCTTTGGAAACATGGGTGATTTGTTCAACATCCTTAAACAACCCTTATTCAGGGACATTTTGAGTGGGATGGACTACTCAACCTGAAGGAAATTCTAACTGGGCCCCACCTGCAAGGCCATGCATTATCTTGAGATCACCATGTCACACACATATGGTTGTGATGCATGTGCCTGGTGTACCCTTATCAGACAGGTAGTCATGATGGATATACTGGGCTTTGTATATTTGTACCCCAAGTGTCACTTTGATGGCATGAACTGCTCTCTCATCATCATCATCATCATCGTTTAACGTTCGTTCTCCATGCTAGCATGGGTTGGACGGTTCGATCGGGGATCTGGGAAGCCAGAAGGCTGCCCCAGGCTCCGGTCTTATCTGGCAATGTTTCTACAGCTGGATGCCCTTCCTAACACCAACCATAATAATAATAATAATGATGGTGATAATAATCATGGTTTCTGATTAGGAATAAGGATTAGGGGGTTAATTGACATCAGTGAACCCAGCACTTGAGTAATGCTTCATTTTATCAAGCCCAGAGGAATGAAAGGCAAAGTGAATATTGAGGTGGATTTGAACTCGGAATGTGAAGATCTAGAGATGAGTACCTCAAGACACAGTTTCTGATTCTTTCAACAGATTCTGCCAATAATGGTTTGCTTTGTTGTTTTTAGCACAAAACCGTTTTACAGAATCACAGAATAAAATTGTATTAAATTCACACAGTCTTGACATATTGTGGTGGTGGTGGTGTGTGTGTGTGTGTGTGTGTGTGTGTATTGTAGTACAGTGATACGATAGAGTAGGTGGCGAGCTGGCAGAACCGTTAGCACGCCGGACGAAATGCTTAGCGGTATTTCATCTGCCGCTACGTTCTGAGTTCAAATTCCGCCGAGGTCGACTTTGCCTTTCATCCTTTTGGGGTCGATTAAGTAAGTACCAGTTACGCACTGGGGTCGATATAATCGACTTAATCCCTTTGTCTGTCCTTGTTTGTCCCCTCTGTGTTTAGCCCCTTGTGGGTAGTAAAGAAATAGATACGATAGAGTAGTGGTATAACATGGTTGTGCAGAGTGATAGCATTGGTCTTTAACCCCAGTTAATCCTAATTAAGCAGACACCAATGACCACAGACATTCCGGCCATAATCCTCCAAGTCATTTTGGAGGAATCTACAATTATTATGTCTTGTGCGTTTTTTTTCCTTTTATGGTGTGATACGAGCAAAGTTTTTGGCCAAAGTGATCTATCATACATTTGCTAAATAAGAGCTCTCTCATATTAGGGAGGCAAGATCCAGGCTTACTAGGATTTGAACTCAGATAAGACAGCTTTCACCTCATCAACTTCTGTGTCCCACAAATGTGACAAGGGATGAAAAGGACTTGTGAGATTGAAACTTGGCCATTACGGCGAAATAACATCAACAAAATTTAAAATTCAACATAAAAATGTAAACTGGATCTCATTTGACAAGATATGTTGAATTGGTGTGAAACTGGCTGAGTATACCAAACGTGTTTCTTTAATGTAGTTCTCCAGAAGAATCAGCAAAACACATCACATGATAAGACTAGACCTTTATATTATTGCTATCATCCATCTGATGGGATTCCACATAGTTTCCACCAGCTCAGTTTCACTCAAAAGGTACAGGACAACCTGAGCAGGTGACATCAGACACTTACCCAAGACGGCATGCAGAGGAATTGAACCAAAGACCATCTGTTTGTGGCACGACCTTCTTAGCCATTCAGTCATGACCATGGAAACACAAGACTCCGGCTGTCGGGTTAGTTTTGTCTGGGAAGAATTAGAATTACGGCAGGAAGGCTTACCATGTGTTCCTGTTCTTTTAAGAAGAGAGGTTGATCAGATACAGGAACAGGAGGATTGGAACTCCTGGTTCGATACTCTGCAATGGGGCCACATACACAAAATTAATCAAAAACCTTCCAAAAGTCAGCAACAAACAAGAGGCAAAAATCTCTTCCGACCAATTCCAGAAGGGATTACATAACACACCAAGTGGGGACAGACGATCCTCTAAAGAATAGGCAAATATAGCAATTAGAGTACAGTATACCATTTAGAGTACAATTCCAATACTCAGGAAACCATCCCATTCATCTCATCGGAGATGAAACATAATACTCCAGAAAAAGCCATTCCAGTAATTAACCCCTTACCCGGCAGAAACGAATATATGCGTTTTGACCAAAATCGTTTTTTTCTATCTCTGGCGAGTTAACTAGTCAAAAGATAGACTCGCCAAAACATAGTAAAATAAAACAATTAAAAAATATGTCTGAAAAAATACATTTATTTTCAAAATAATTGTTGGGTAAGGGGTTAAGGTATAACCGAAGTACCCCAGAGACCATTCCAGTGTCTAAAAGAATTAACAGAGTCATACTTACTTGTTCTGTGACTGCAGCTGCTTTGTTCTGGAAAGACATGATGGCATCTGATATTTTAACATTGATGGGATCAATAACAGATTCTATGTTGAAAGGTCCATTCAGTTGCTGCGTTATCTTCTCCAGGGCATCTGCACAACATAACGAGATTTAATTAAAGGATTCGTTAGAACAGAAAAGACTTCAAGAACAACTGACAGAGACTTAGTTTGAATGGGATGCAGCTGAAGTTGGTGTCAGGGTGAGGAACCACCGGTGCCTGCTTCCGAGTGAAACGACGACAGAAGTTCTTAGCAAAGAAGTCCCTAAACGTGGCATTCATTGACAAAGGGAAGAGCTTTGATAGGGGTCTGCTCTCAGGAGCCTGGTGGTTCCTAAGGAAGCCATGTGCTGGGGAATGGCAGTGAGATGTGTGCAGAGGTGAGAGGATAATTAACAGGTTCAATGAGAAATTTAGAGTAGGGGCAAGTGTCCATTAGGGTCCAGTCTTCAGCCACTCCCTGTTTATTAAGGGTCTCCTGATGATAACAGAGCAGTTCAAAACTGGATGCCTGTGCTGACAACCTAATTCACTTAAGCAAGCGATCCACGGAATTACAGGAAAATTCCAAATATGGAAACAGATCTTAGAAACAAGACAGACAGTATCACTAAATTTGGTTGTTTTGTGTTGTTAAGGTTAGCAAGAAAATCTGGATGAAGGTCAATGATCCAACCCCATGCCGGTTTGGAAATACAAACATAAAAAGGGATCTCTTCAGTATTTCCCTCTGAAAGTTGAAGAGTCTGAGAATCCGCTAGAGGGAAGCACTGGGCAAATGCTGTGTTTTTACATCTTTTTAGCATAAGAAAGAATTTTTTCTCTAAAGTAACTGCTTTAGCAATTAAAATATGTCACAAACATATTTTAATTAACCCTAAGTTCATTTATTTCTAATCACTGCTTGGCACTAATGCTGCTATTTTTAAATAACTGCCCTACATGTTTCCTGGTAGCCTCCTGGGTCTACAGGTGTGGTTATATCTCCTGCCAAGTATCCAGAGATGATGGGTGTGGCTACATCTCCTGGGAAGTATCCAGAGACTATGGGTGTGGCTCCATCTACCAAAAATCTATTTGAGGCAATGGACATGGCTCCGCCTACTGGGATTTTAACAGTAATATATTAATTATATGAGCAAGACACTTTATTCTTCACATTGCTCCAGTTCACTCAGCTGTAGGAATGAGTTGTGACATCACTGGTGCCAAGCTGTATCGGCCCCTTTGCCTTTCCCTTGGATAACATTGGTGGTGTGAACAGGGTAAGCTGGTACACATGGGCAACTGCTGGTCTTCCATAAAACAACCTTGCCCAGACTTGTGCCTCAGAGGGGAACTTTCTAGGTGCAATCCCATGGTCATTTTTGACCGAAGGAAGTCTCTATCCTTTACATGAATTATTTATCAATTTTGCCTTTCAACCTAAAATAATGTTGGGAGGGTCAATGTAATCTTCCATAGTGCTCCAGCATGGCCTGGATGAGAAGAAACATCTGTGATGTGGTTTCAAATCTCATTGCTTCTCGGTAATAAAATACTTTTCTAAACAATTGTAAATAATGGAGAAGCAAGGACTGGTGTGGGAAGCAGAGTAACAAATGCAAGTGAGGTGGTAGAATTGGTGGAGGGCAGGACCAAAGGCCTTGCAATATTTAGCCAAATACTGTTAGGTTCTGAGTTCAAATTCAGACAAATCCAACTTCACGTTTTTATCTTTGGAACCAGGAAAAATTGGCATCAGTCAAGTATGGCAATTGGTATAATCAATTCTACCATTCCTAGCTGTAGGACTAAGTTAAAAATTAATATTAATTATTATTATTATTAAAGGCGGCAAGCTGGCAGAAACGTTAGCACGGCGAAATGATTATCGGTATTTCGTCTGTGGTTACGTTCTGGGTTCAAATTCCGCCGAGTTCGACTTTGCCTTTCATCCTTTCGGGGTTGATAAATTAAGTACCAGTTACGCACTGGGGTCAATGTAATCGACTTAATCCGTTTGTCTGTCCTTGTTTGTCCCCTCTGTGTTTAGCCCCTTGTGGGTAGTTAAAAATAAAAACTTATTATTATTATTATTATTAAGTGCAGTGGATATCAGGATTGGTAGCCTGGTGGTATAAAGGTGTGATGGAATGGCAGTCCAATGGTATAAGTGCCGTGTAAAGCATACTTATGTCTTTTCATGTTCTCAGTTCAATTCCTGCCAAGTTCAAGTTTTGTCTTTCCTCTTCCTGGGGTTGGTATAATAAAGTACCAGTCATGAACTGGGATCCATGTACCCCTTGTGGCTATGTCAGAAATTAATATCATAGTTATTATCATGATGAGAATTAATATGTGGAAACTTCAAATAATTATATGAAACATGTTAATGAGATTTGATTAACGAAGTAGAACCAGTTAAAGTGTTATTAATAATTCAAAATCAATACAATTTGTTGCTATGGAAACTAAACTAACATAAAATTTAATTATTTGCCTATCATTAAGTGACAAAAAAATAACATAATTACAACATTCCCTTTATTATTCCCTGGTTTGGTTTGGTTGGATAAGTTTGTAAATTTATATATTTCCTAGTAGTCTGATATAACACAAGATGTTACATTTGGATGCACTGATAAAGGAGTACTCAATACATGTAATAGAGTATGTTTGTTCAAAGCTGTACTTTCACTCTACTGTCACTCACGAGTTTTCCTCTATACATGTTCCATAAACTTGAAGGATCACTCACATACATATACATTGTGCTGGTGCCATGTAAAAGGCACACTTAGACCACTCTGTGGAATGGTTGGTGTCAGGAAAGGCATCCAGCCGTAAAAACCCTGCCAGACTCGGTTAGTAGCCTGCACTCTTAACCACTACGTCTTATACCCGTGGGCAAGTATGGAGTGAATTTTAGGGCTTATAAATCTAATATTTTCCTATCTTTCTTTAATGTTCTGCGGCATATAAAAAAAGGGGGGTACACTGCATGATGTAATCCTAGAATGTAATCCATTATGTAATCCTGACATAAGACATGATGGTCATAGGTGGCATGTCTTTAATCATAGCTCTGTTGGATCAGGTCAGACCTGGGGCAAAACGACAATAAAGAACATGAGATGTTGCAGTCCTAGATACACTGTGGTTGGATAAAAGACAAGATGACTAGATGGAATATCTCTGATCATAGGTCTGCTGGATCAGAACTGACTCGGGGCTAAACAACAACATCAACAAGCACAATATTTTCATATATCACAGTGTTTAGTGTCATCTACTGGTCACGTGTTCAAATCCTGATGGAATCTGTCACCATAAATACCAGTGGTATTCTGGGGTTGACTGACCTTGTTTCTTCAATAATAAGTTCTGTGCTGAAACAATATTAGATTTATGTGACTAGACTGGAATATAATCAAAAGCAACCCAACCATGACCACCTCTTTTACTCAGCCAAAGTGTAACTAGGACTACATTATCTAATATGTTGTTCCTTCCTTAAATACTGGAGGTGATTCAAGGCAGATTTAGCTGCTATTGCAGGCATGCTGCACAACCACATAGAAGTTGTCCTGTTAAACATAAAAAAAAAGGAAACTGGTGAGGAGAGCGAAGCCTTACGTATATAAGCATTCCACACATCGTTGAACTGTTTGTGATAAGGCTGACATGCTTCAATGGTTTTCATACAATAGTTTGTGCAGGGTTTCTTGTGAGGAACTTGGTTACAGCGCTGGCAGTACATCATCTGCGCCAGACTGCGAGCACAGCGCTTGGTTGGTTCAATCTGCAATGAAGAGACAAAACATTTCATCAGAAGAACGGCACATTATAACCTCCATCACCAATCACCATGACCACCACAACCACAACCACCTCCAATGTCATCATCCCAACAAAGGCAACCATCATCAACACCATAATCACTCCAGCATCTTCACAACAAGCATCAGCATCACATCAATAATTACTGTCGTCGTCAAAATCAAATTCGATGACTGGCATCCGTGCTAGCGGGGTGCAGAGAGCACCATACAAGGGTGATCGTTGACAGAGCGGCTAACCGGCTTCCGTGCCAGTGGCATTCGAGTGTGATCATTACCAGCGGCCCCTTATTGGCACTTGTGGCCGTGCTAGTAGGGTGCCAAGAGCACCATCCGAGCGTGATCGTTGCCAGAGCAGCTAACTGGCTCCATGCCAGTGGCACGTAAAAGGGCACCATTTGAGCATGATCATTACCAACGTCGTAAAAGGGCACCATTTGAGCATGATTGTTACCAACGTCTCCTTACTGGCACCTGTGCCGGTGACATGTGTAAAAAGATTCGAGCGAGGTCATTGCCAGTATCGCCTGACTGGCATTAGGAAGGGCATCCAGCTGTAGAAACTCTGCCAGATCAAGATTGGAGCCTGGTGCGGCCGTCTGGTTCATTAGCCCTCAGTCAAAATCGTCCAACCCATGCTAGCATATATATGCCTCAAACCGCATCATTATCATACCACCATCACCGTCAACTTCCCCATCGAACCGTTTCTGCTTTGACCCTTTAGCATTTAAACTGGCCCCAGCTGGAGCAAGTATTCTGTTTTATATCAGACTGGACAGATCTGACCTCTCATACCAACCCTACAATGTCATCCTAAAAATAAACAATCCCATCATTGAAATCTCCAGGATTAATTCAAAGCAATGTAAATAAGAATTACATTTGACAGAGCAGTCTGAAGAATCTGAAAGGTTAAACTAGCAAAAGAGTTCTGCAAAGATTTCCCAATGTTACAAGAGGCCACTGGAATGGATTGTTGGTGTCTTGCAGAATGCCACGAGTGATTCCAGTATTTCAAACTGAGAAGAATATTGACCGAAGATGGATAGCCTTCCATGGCAGCAGACAACAACCACATTGTGAAAGTTTCTGAGGAATTAAGCATTGGTAAAAGTTGGTGCCACACGATTTGAAAAGAACGAAGATACATCACGTTGCAACAAAATTTGTGTCACATCTTAGTCGATTTTTGTAATTTTTTCAAGACTTATATATGTCCTGATACCGTCGGGATCTACAAATCAAATTTGAGCGCAATCGGATGGAGGATGTCCAAGATCCTAGAAGACACACAGACAGACAGAACGGATTTTATATAATAGATATATATATATATATATAATTGGTATTATCTATAAGTTGATGATTGAAAGGAATCTATTCCTCCATTTTCTTATTTTGTATTATGAATTTAAGGTAAAACATTTTACCTTCGCCCATCTAATACAATAAATGAACTAATTGCATTGCAATTGTAAGCATTTATGTATTAGCCTTTTTGGGTACTTCACTGGCAGTATATTGGATAAATGATATCCCATAGTGGGTTACACTCATAACCCCTATCTCACTTTGTATATATATATATATATATATATATATATATGTGTGTGTGTGTGTGTGTGTGTGTGTTATGATCATGAGATTAGCATTAGCTTATCTCACTCTCTCTCGTGGAACCCTAGGGTTCCAGGGAATCCTGATTGAGAAATGATGCTCTAACCAGCAGACTACACATCTCCCCACACTGGATGCCTAAAAGATAAACCTAAAGCAGACACTATATATCATAACAATGGCCCCCTAATCGTGCATAAGTCTCTATCGAAGCACACACACACCTCTCACTGCCATGTTACCCCTGCAGACTTCATTTTGGTCCCCAAACTTAAAATCCATCTTGAAGGGTCAACAATTTTAGATGATAGAAAAAAACTGAAGAGAGTTCACTAAGAGAGAACAACACACAAGCCCCGAACATGTGGAATCATAGAATGTGTCGCAAAACGGCACCGATGGGGGGGGGGGCGGTTTAACACGAGAGGATTGTTAAGAATGGAAGGAAATGTTTATGCACACACATTAGGAAGGGCATCCAGCTCTAGAAGTGATGGCAAAACAGATAATGGTGGTAGTGGTGATTGTGGTGGTGGTGGTGGTGGTGATGATGATGGTGGTAGTGGGGTGATGATGGTGGTGGTGGTGGTGGTGATGATGATGATGGTGGTAGTGGTGGTGATGGTGGTGATGATGATGGTGGTGGTGGTGATGATGATGATGGTGGTGGTAGTGGTGGTGATGATGGTGGTGATGATGGTGGTGGTGGTGTGGTGGTGGTGGTGGTGGTGATGATGATGGTGGTGGTGATGATGATGATGGTGGTGGTAGTGGTGGTGATGATGATGGTGGTGGTGGTGGTGGTGGTGATGATGATGATGGTGGTGGTAGTGGTGTGATGATGATGGTGGTGGTGGTGGTGATGATGATGGTGGTGGTGGTGGTGATGATGATGATGGTGGTAGTGGTGGTGATGATGGTGGTGGTGGTGGTGATGATGATGATGGTGGTGGTAGTGGTGGTGATGATGATGGTGGTGATGATGATGATGGTGGTGGTGGTGATGATGATGGTGGTAGTGGTGGTGATGATGGTGGTGGTGGTGGTGGTGGTGATGATGATGGTGGTGGTGGTGGTGATGATGATGATGATGGTGGTAGTGGTGGTGATGATGGTGGTGGTGGTGATGATGATGGTGGTGGTAGTGGTGGTGATGATGGTGGTGGTGGTGGTGGTGATGATGATGATGGTGGTGGTGGTGGTGATGATGGTGGTGATGATGACAAAAATGCATCTCCATATATGTGCTTATGTGTTTGCATTTAACACTTGTATTCTATGCTAGCATGATGTGTGTGTGTGTGTGTGTGTTTAATAACAGGCCATATGTTGGTTGGTTGGTTAATTTCTGCAGTCACGCTTTACATTGTGTGTGTGTGTATAGAGAGAGAGACAGATAGATAGATAGAAAGATAGACAGAGAGAGAGAGCGAGAAAGATAGACAGAGAGATAGAGAATGATAGATAGATAGAAAGATAGACAGAGAGAGAGAGAGAAAGATAGATAGAGAGAGAGAATGATAGATAGAGAGAGAGAAAGAGATTTTGCAAAGATAGATTTTCGATGGAGTAGATTGTGATTATGTTGATAAAATCTAGAAAAAAAAGAAAAAAAGCAACACATATTTATTGCAAACTTATAAATGATGAATAGGTTTTATTTACTTTTTGTGAAGGCAATAAATATTTTACTTTCGAAAATCAATATTCATAATTTTACAGAATCACCAAGAAATTTCATAAAAGTTGAATAATTATTATTGAATGAATGCCATATTTGCTGATGATAACTCAGTGTCGAAAATATAAGTCCAAAGGTCCCCCATCATATGATGATGAGGAACACTCTAGTATATGTGTGTGTGTGTGTGTGTATGTATATATATATATATATACATACATACTCAAGTATTTTTAGACTTCTTAAATTAATTACTTTAATTTCAAATGTTATTGGAATACCTTCGGTAATCTTATAATAAATCTCCCAGGTTGAATAATTTGAAGGAATTCCACTTCAAAACAAATACATACGCACACACACACATATCTATATACATACACACATATACACACACACAGCCATACACACACACACACACACATATAAATAAAGGGTAGCATATTGGTTGAGATGGAGAAGTTGTAGGAGTCATGGAGAGTTCATGGAAGTCATTGAGAGTTTGTGTTTATTGGAGTAATTTGAAGTCTGTCGTGTGAAGACAGTTGTTTGTGTCCCTGCTTCATGAAATCTGTATATCCAACGTAGAGAAGGATATAAAATTATGTAAGACTTGCTGCCATGTAAAAAGGCACCAATTACACTCTTTGGAGTGGTTGGCACTAGGAATGGTATCCAGCAGTAGAAATTGAGCCTGAATAGAAGAAACGGAGCCTGGTGCAGTTCCAGTCAAACCATCCAACCCAGCCTGGAAAACGGATGTTAAATGCTGCAGCTGATGACAATGATGATGGTGATGATGATGAATGACTGAAAATTTAATCTAAACTCTCGTGTCTCATGTTTGTGCAACAAACACGAAACAGGAGAAAAGACGAGAAACAGGTTACATTTTTTTTCCGTACTTTTTCCCCAGGATTCTTTAATTTCCAATGTTTTGTTTTAAGAAATAGGAACAAAGTAATTTCCAAAAACGAATTAAAATTTAGGGTGTGTGTGTGGGGGGGATGGATGATTATTCTGAAATTCCTGTTTTTTGGGAAATTATTATTTTTTTCCCCCCCATAAATATAAAGCTACACAACACAATGTAACTCTTCCTTTTGCAAGATGGTCGTATGTGATTTAAAAGAATTTGGTTGCTATGTCTGGCAGATTGAATGGCTCCACAAAGGCTTCTTTGGTTCACTATATTCTAAAGATACACACTTCATTACCAAAATTTTTATTCAGGTCTACAAGCATTTACACACACACACACACATCCAGATCCTTGCCACCCCCACCCACCATGTGTTTCTTTCATATCTCTTGTTCTTGTAATGTAGGCCAGCCCTGGCCCACCTCCCCCTAAACAACCCACTTGATCACCCTTACTACTCTGTCCCTCCCCTCCTCACTCACCCCTGACACTAATCCCTTTCCTGTCTTCTTCCCCAACAATGTCTACTCTGTTATTCCCCCCCCCACCACCATCCTCACAACCAATCACCCCCCCACCGCTTCATTACTGCACCACCACCCCCGCACTGCATTACACACCCTCTCTTCTATTTCCCTCACTTACAGAAGCTCTTTTAGGCCCTTAATCTTGTAAGTTGCAAGGTGACTTAACTAGTGTCAGGGAGATAAAGAAGAAAAATAAAAAAAGGAAAAAGAAAAAAAGTCCCTGCTGCCAATCCGATCCCTAAAATGGCAGGTGTCTGGTGGAGCATCCAGCTGTAGAAATATGGACAAAATTTAAGACTCTCACTCATCAGAGCCCGATAATGTGTCCAACCCATGCCAGCATGGAAAACAGATGATGAACAACAAGGATGATGATGTGCACACACACACACACACTCGTATCTACATACATCTTTATCAATCTACCTATCTATATATAATCATATATCTATATATAATCATATATCTATGTATAATCATATATCTATGTATAATCAAAATAAGCAACAAGGATATCCAGAGGTAATGCAGTACGATTGTTTCATGCAACTCCATTTAATTGAACAATGCAATCATTACATCAATTTGAAATGTAGAGCAATCTTCAGCTGCACAAAAATATAGAATTTAGTTGAATTCCAAGGACTCATTTGTATAATTTTCTTTTTATCCAAAATCGCAAAGAAGATAAATAGATAGACAAAGAACATGTTTTATCAACAACATCAACTGTTCCAAATTGATGTAATAATTGCATTTTTCAATTAAATGGAGTTGCTTGAAACAACCATACTGCATTACCTCTGGATATCCTTGTTGCTTATTTTGATTTTAATCACTTTATTTTAAATTATATGGATAATACCATACTAAATTCTGGTGCCTTTAACTTAAGTACCATATTCATCTGAATCTAAATTATACTGAACTTATATATATATATATTATATATATATATATATATATATATATATATATATATATATATATATATTATATATATATATATACATATATCTTGCTATAAGAAGGGTTGCTGAAAAGTCCCTGGCTTTAAGGCCTGATTGGGGGGCCTACCTTCTGAACTCTTTGACAGGGCTTAGAAAAATTGAAGAACTACTGCAATAAGTGCATGGATCTGAGAGGGGAATATGTTGAATAAAATCATAATTAACTGATCCTCTTCTATTTTCTTTCATCCAAAGCCAGGAGCTTTTCAACAACCCCTTACGTATATATATTTTTTTTATTCTTAAACAAAATATTTATTGATAGTGACTTTGAAGATTTGGCTGGCTGAGCCGTTCTTGAAACTGGCTGAAATTTCGAAGTCACTATCAAAAACATTTTTGTTTAAGAATAATAAATTTGTACTCAACAAAAGTACAGAGTAACCCATCAGATTACCATAAAATTGTTTTTATTAAAACTGAACATAAAAACATTCATACATATATATAGATATATATAGGCACAGGCGTGGCTGTGTGGTAAGTAGCTTGCTTCCCAACCACATGGTTCCAGGTTCAGTCCCACTGCATGGCACCTTGGGTAAGAATCTTCCATTACAGCCTCGGCTTGACTAAAACCTTGTGATTGGATTTGGTAGATGGAAACTGAAAGAAGCCTGATGTAAAAAGCACCCACTACACTCATGAAGTGGTAGGCATTAGGAAAGGCATCTAGCTATAGAAACATTGCCAGATCAGACTGGAGCCTGGTGCAGCCTCCTGGCTTCCCAGACCCCGGTCTAACCGTCCAACCCGTGCTAGCACAGAAAACAGATGTTAAATGATAATGATGATACATATATAGATATATATATATATAGAGAGAGGGGGAGAGTGAGAGAGAAAGATATGTATATGTTTGTGTTTGTCCCCCCTACATTGCTTGACAACCGATGTCAGTGTGTTTCCATCCCCTGTAACTTAGCGGTTCAGCAAAAAAGACTGATAGAATAAGTACTAGTCTTACAAAGAATAAGTCCTGGCGTTTGATTTGTTTGACTAAAGCCAGTGGTCCAGCATGGCCACCGCCAAATCACCAAAACAACTAAATGTATATATATATATATATATATATATATATATACACACACACACACGCACGCATTTATATATCTATACACACACATTTATCTACACACACACACACACACACACACATTCAACTTTGTTTTTGAAATTTAGACGTTTGTCTTTTACCTGTATTTATCCTGTATTTTCATCAAACTGACACGGATGCCAAAACCGTTCTTTTGGATTATCCTGATTGGGATTACTCAGGATCTAATACTTGTATCCATGCATGTGTGTGCGTGTGTGCGTGTGTGTGTGCGTGTGTGCACGCCTATATATGTTTGTGTTATTATAATGATTCTTCCTCTGTGCTTTTTTACATATGGGCATAACCGCCCCCCCCCACCTCAGCCTGCAACTCTTTCCCCTTCTATCCCAGCCGACACCCTGTTCCCCCACCAACCCGCCTTTTATATAAAACTAATTCTCATTCTACCCCTCCCCCCACCCCACCTCGGTGTATTTATTTAGATAACAAGCAAAGAAAAATAATATCCCAGATTTGCATTTTGAGATTGTTGCTGTTGTTGTTGTTGTTGTTGTATCTCTGCAACAAAACCTTCACTGATTCCACCTCATCCTGAAAGCGAAGAACTCAGGTCTTTTATGTTGTTGGATTCTGTTGTTTTTTTTTTTGTTGTTTTTTTCTCTCTGTGAAAACAACCCTGAGATAACAGAACTGGCTGCTGTTTGGCATTATTATCAGTTCTTTATCAGAGAGGGAGAGAGAGAGATTAGAGAGTGTTTGCCCCCACTTACCTACAAGCCAGGGGATTTAACAAAAACCTTGTAAAGATTTTCGGAATGTTTAAAAAGATTTTCCTTTATTTATTTATTTTTTTTTTTTTTCACGTTCTTTAATTTTGTTATTTTGTTTTTTAACCCAAAACAAGAATCTTTAGAAGTTTCTGGAATTAGGTAAGAAAGATTAAGGGAAAGATAGCAGTTTTGGCAGAGGAACGGCTCCTGATGTGGTTTACACAAACAGATTTACTACGACGAGTGCACGGCTGGTGCTATCTTTAGCTTGTTAGATGAATCCCTTTCCTCAGAGGAACGGTTGCTGGAAGATAATTGGATGAATGGTTAGTGATGCCGTTAACCTTCAGACTTCATTCAATGTTGCAAGTGTGCGTGCATGCGTGTGTGTGTGTGTGTGTGTGTGTGTGTGTTTTAGTTGGAGATATTTTATACCTCATTACTCAAAGGTTTTCTCCTTAAAGGCAATCCTCAGGCAGACACTGCAGTAAGTAAAATATTCAGGTACAGAGGGAGGTGATACATCATTACATCATGTGCAGTCATGCTGGAGCACTTGTCATGAATATGCACACACATACACACACAGTTCCTGGCTTTGGGTGAAAGAAAATATAGGAGGATCACTGAATTATGATTTTACTCAACATATTCCTGGAGTGGTTGGCGTTAGGAAGAGCATCCAGCTGTAGAAACACTGCCAGATCAGACTGGAGCCTGGTGCAGCCTCCTGGCTTCCCAGACCCTGGTCAAACCGTCCAACCGATGCTAGCATGGAGAACGGACGTTAAACGATGATGATGATTCCCCTCTCAGATTCATACACTTATTGCAGAAGTCCTCCAGTTTCTTTTAACCCTTTCATTACCAACCCGGCTGAAACCAGCTCTGGCTCTTTAATACAAATGTCTTGTTTTCATAAGTTTTGAATTAAAATCTTCCACCAAACCTTAGTCACAATTTATGTTCCTAATACTAGCTTAATGATAACTAAGTTATTTTAATAAATTCTTTGTTGTATTTAAAGTAATTGAAAGAAATACAGAGCATCTCAAAATAAATACAATAACGAAAGGGTTAAACCCTGTAAAAGAACTCAAAAAGTTGGGCCTCCAACCAGGGCCTTTTGCAATACCCTTAAAGCCAGAAACTTTTCAGCACACCCTCATGTGTGTGTGTGTATATATATATATATATAGTATTAATAAAATAGATGGAATAAAAGATTTAATTTAGTACAACACGTTTTGGCCCATTCTGGGTCTCTTCAGATATATAAATAACAAAATAAAAAGTTCTGAGTTCTTTTACAGGAAATTACTATTGGTAAATCTCTCGAGAGATATTCAGCAACAGTACTTTGCAGTAAAGATTGTTTGCCAACATAACATGGCAGTCCTGGTTTAGGACGAATGTTACTGTAATATATATATATATAAAAAGCACCATCTGAACGTGGCCGATGCCAGCGCCGCCTCGACTGGCTTCTGTGCCGGTGGCACGTAAAAAAGCACCATCCGAGCGTGACCGATGCCAGTACCGCCTTGACTGGCTTCCGTGCCGGTGGCACGTTAAAAGCACCAACCGATCGTGGCCACAGCCAGACTCCCCTGGCACCTGTGCCGGTGGCACGTAAAAAGCACCCACTACACTCATGGAGTGGTTGGCGTTAGGAAGGACATCCAGCTGTAGAAACATTGCCAGATAAGACTGGAGCCTGGTGCAGTCTCCTGGTTTCCCAGACCCCAGTTGCACCGTCCAACCCATGCCAGCATGGAAAGTGGACGCTAAACAATGATATATATATATATATATATACACACACACACACACATGGTCTAGTGATGTGTATGGATGAGGGCTGCTGCATAAAGAAATGCTGATTTCTAACTGTGGTGGGAGCCTGTGGAAGAGGTAGACTCAGGAAGAGATCGGACGAGGTGGTGCAGCATGATCTTTGAAAGTGGGGTCTCACGGGGACAAAGTGATTGAGACCTTTGGTGATTCAAGCCAAGTGAAGTTGCAGCTGTGGCCAGTGCTGTTGACATGTAAAAGGCACTCATTGCACTCTTGGAGTGGATGGCGTTAGGAAGGGCAAGCAGCCATAGAAACCAAGCCAAATCAGACTGGAATCTGGTGCAGCTCTCTGGCTTACCAACTTCAGTCAAACCATCCAACCCATGCCAGCATGGAAAGCAGATGTTAAATGATGATGATACATTTATATATACACACACACAGACATCATATCAGGTATGGCTTAGTGGTAAAGAATTTCATTTGCCAGCCATGCAATTTCAGGATCAGTTCCACTCACTGGGCAAATGGCATCTTTTATTATAGCCTTAGGTCAAGCAAAGTCCAGGAAGTGGATTTAAGAGATAGAAGTCGAGGAAAACCTGCTGAATCATCATCATCATCATTTAACGTCCGATTTCCATGCTAGCATGGGTTGGACGGTTCGACCAGGGTCTGGGAACCCAGGAGGCTACACCAGGCTCCCGTCTGATCTGGTAGAGTTTCTACGGCTGGATGCCCTTCCTAACGCCAACCACTCTGAGAATGTAGTGGGTGTTTTTTATGTGCCACCGGCACAGGGGCCAGAGCAGGTTGGCAAATGGCCACAATCAGTTGGTGCTTTTACGTGTCACCGACTTTGATTAGAGGTCGTGTTAACCTAATGGAGGGATGGTTTCATCCTAGGAAACACTGGTTCAATCCTTAGGTCTTTTTCGGGGGGAATTAATTTCCTTAAAATAATAGGTAAACATACAAAAAAAAAACATATATTCATATAAAAGAAGAAAATGGAGATGGGGAAATTAATAATTGTTCTTTATTAACAGCAAATTAATCACCATCTCAATTTGCTGTTAATAATAAACAATTATTAATTTCCCAACCTCCATTTTCTTCTTTTATATATGTATATATATATGCACATACATTTACACACGTGTTTGTGTATAATTGCATGTCTGTACACACACATATTATTTATATGAAATGTAAATGTGTGTGTATATATCTATATATATATATATAAATGTGTATGTATGTGTATATATATGTCAACACCATTTTAGATTTTCATACAAAAACCATGGAAAATGATAATTATGGAACGGCAAAATCAGCTGCCACAAAGATTACACCATTCCTGCTTGCAGACAAGGAATCCCAAGTTAGCTTTGGTTGTAGATAAGAACACATGCATACATAAACACACACACACACACACACACACACATATATATATATATATATATATATACACCCCTCCACACAGACAAATACACATATTATTAAAACACACACACAAACACTTCCATGGAAACACATACTCAGATGCATACATGCACACGTACATAAACAAATACACACACACACACATGTGCTTATGAATAATTTAGCGTTACTGTTAATGATTTCCAAAGCTGAAGAGGTGTCTAATGTCCTG
>NC_043015.1:39933843-39956343 GCF_006345805.1 Octopus sinensis
CTAATTTTATTGACCCCGAAAGGATGAAAGGCAAAGTCGACCTTGGTGGAATTTGAACTCAAAACCTAACAGCAGATGAAGGGTTAGTGCGCACAAGCTTTCTTCCAGGTCTTTGAGGGAAGGGATTAAGTCAACTGACACTAATTTTATTGATCCCGAAAGGATGAAAGGCAAAGTCGACCTTGGTGGAATTTGAACTCAAAACCCAACAGCAGATGAGGTTTTGAGTTCGAATTCCGCTGAGGTCAACTTCGCCTTTCATTCTTTCGGGTTCGATAAAATTGGTACCAGTTACATACTGGGGTCGATGTAATCGATTTAAATGATGATGATGATGGTTTCAAATATTGACACAAGGCCAGCAATTTTGCATCACCATGTACACACGCACACACCTTTACTGGACCTTCAAACCCACTGACCTTCACAATATCCCTTTTATTGCTCTCAGAGTGTCCCTTCCAGCCATTCTCTTCCCTCATCAAAATTTTCAGTCTCTCCTCCTCGTTAACATCCACATAAGGGTACCAATAAAAACTAAGAAGAAACAATAACTGCTGTGCAGGGGTGCAAGGTGGTGGGGGGGGGGGTGGATTTATTCAGAATGGAACCGTCTGGGTATTGTGGAGAAACTTGACGAAAGCCGACCAAGAAAGGGAGAACGGTGAGTAAAAAAACTATTTGTTAAACGAGAGACTGACAGAGGTATTATAAAATATGCAATATTGTGTTGAAAAGTTAACATTTAATTAAAAACAAGCAATTAATAACGAATGAGTAATTAAAATATCTATCAATAAGCAAATATTCCATTAAAACATCCACTAATATCTGATGCCTAGCATTGCATGCCGTCTGATGATATCTTATTATCTAATTAATATCTAATGTTAATTTAAAAATATCTTTCACCACACAATAAATGATTAATTAAAAAACCTAACCAGTTCTTAATTAAATTATCAATACTCAGAGCTTGCTAAATTAAATATTCATTAATATTCTAGGCTCACTATCTTATGTGTGCATCATAAACAAAATCAATATTTTATTGTTAATTAATCATCAATATCCTACACTTTATGCGGAGACAGTTTTTACTTTCTTCTAACACTCACTGGAGAGGTGAAGAACTTGTTGAAGCTTCTCATTGTATGGGATTTGTAAAATAATGACATTCGGTTAAGTTATGGCTTGAAGATTGCAAGTGACATAACAAAAGCACAACACATTAATTACCACAAAATGGCATAAAATTGTTCATAATCCAAATTTTAATTACTTCCTGCCGTTAGTTTTTGTCTCAAGGTTTGATAAATACCAGTAACATACTGGGTTAAAGCAAATTGACTGTACCAGGAACAAGTTCGTCCTACTAATAATTAATGAATGAAGAATAAAATTGTAATGGAAGTTGTGTGAGACACAAGTCTGACGTCTGTGAGAGAGATGAGAAATCAATTCAAATTTACGTTATTTACATTTGACTGATGTTTGTCCTCGTCTTGTTTGTTGTTATCACAACGTTTCGGCTGATATACCCTCCAGCCTTCATCAGGTGTCTTGGGGAAATTTCGAACCTGGGTCCTCATTCCTAAGGTATTTTTTGATGTTATTATTATCATTATTATGCCTGTGGGCAAATGGCGTAGTGGTTAAGCGTATGGGCAACTAACCCCAAGATTCCAAGGTCAATTCCAGGCCTGAATAATAATAACATCGAAAAATACCTTAGGAATGAGAGCCCAGGTTTGAAATTTTCCCAAGACACCTGATGAAGGCTGGAGGGTATATCAGCTGAAGCGTTGTGTTAACAACAAACAATATGAGGACAAATATCCATCAAATGTAAATAATGTACATAATTCCTCGTCTCTTAAATAAAGAACTGCAATTCAAATTTATTCATCGTTTTGGGTTCATTTCTTGAATAAATTGACCTAAGGAGATTAGTATAATTGATACCTGTGACGGTGGCATGTAAAAAGCACCATCTGGACGTGGCCGATGCCAGTGCCTCCTTGACTGGCTTCTGTGCCGGTGGCACGTAAAAAGCACCAACCGACCATGACCGCTGCCAGCCTCCCCTGGCACCTGTACTGGTGGCACGTAAAAACCACCCACTACACTCATGGAGTGGTTGGCATTAGGAAGGGCATCCAGCTGTAGAAACACTGCCAGATCAGACTGGAGCCTGGTGCACCCTCCTGGCTTCCCAGACCCCGGTTGAACCGTCCAGCCCATGCTAGCATGGAAAACGGACGTTAAACGATGATGATCTAACTAATTGCGAAAGTGAAACAAAGATGTATCATCAGTCAAATATGCTAACCGCTAAGCCATGTACCTTCACTACAGCATCCAATGTACCTCAGACAGCATGGCAGACACTGCAGAGTCGATCACACCATCACATGACACATAGTTAATGGGTGTAGCGTAGTGCAGTTGATAATGGAGCAATTAGTGGATGTGCAGTAGTCGTTTGCTGAGCTCGTCGGACTCTTATAATGTCTTAGTTTTTTTTCCATAATCATTAAGTGCTAAAATTATAATTGTAAATGATATTAATTATTTATAAGTCACCAACTGAAGACAAATTGGTCATTAGAATGTGTCTGGTGGTGTTATATTTGGCGCAAAGTTTGACCGGATCCAGCAAACCAATCACTGGACGTTGGAGACGATTATAAGTTGCTGCTGTTGCTCAACTCCAGGTCAGCTGCTTGACCAAGTAGGCCTGTGATCAAGGACAGTCCAACCATGACCATGGCTGTGTGGCAAATAGCTTGCTTACCAACCACATGGTTCTGGGTACAGTCCCACTGTGTGGAACCTTGGGCAAGTGTCTGCTACTATAGCCTCAGGCCAAAAAAGCCTTGTGAGTGGATTTGGAAGATGGAAACTGAAAGAAGCCCATCATATATATATATATGTGTGTGTGTCTGTGTTTGACCCCCCCACTATCGCTTGACAACCGATTTTGGTCTGTGTACAGCCCCGTAACTTAGCGGTTCGGCAAAAGAAACCGATAGAATAAGTACTAGGCTTACAAAGAATAAGTTCTGTGGTCGATTTGTTTCACTAAAGGCTGTGCATATATATATATGTATATATATGTGACCCTTCTGTCGGCATGATAGATCGTTAGCCACTACACACATTATTTTCTCTCCTTGTTTTTTCTGTTTCCCTTTCTGTAGAAGAGCGTAGGCTCGAAACGTAAAAGACTTTTTCTATTCCTGAGCGTTATACTAATACATTTGTTTGTTTTGTACACCACCTGTCTTCGTCTTTTGTTATTTTCCTAAACTCTCCCTATATATATATATATATATATATATATATATATATTTATGGGGTTGGCCAAAAGTCACCCGACAGTAAATCAAAATTCCATAAATACTTAATATTCAATTTCATTTATTCATTCCAATTATGATTGTTTAATAATTGAATGCTGTGAGTTAAAAATCACCGATTTTATTTTTTTTATTTTGTAACATATTTATTAGCAAAGTCTCACATAAAACAATTTTTTGTTTTAATCTTGGAATTAAATGGGTTTTTTTTTTCTTTTTTGTTTACTGTCAGGTGACTTTTGGCCATACCCTGTATATAACAATTCTTCATGGTAGCACATGGTTTGAAGGAGACGTTGCTGCTATTTGTAGCAAGTCAACCAAGTGATCCCATAATAGACCCCCCCCCACCTCTTGCTGACTGGCTGGCTAGGTGTGTGGAAGTGGAAGTGGTGGTGGCAGTAGTGTTAGTGGTGTATATTTATGACTAATACCAGTAGTGGTGGTGGTGGTGGTGGTGGCGGCAGAAGTATTGGTCTGTAACAAGAGCCAATCAATAAAATAAACAGTTGTTATTGGATGATGAAGAGAAACAAATATTTCCCATTATTCCACCCCACCAACTTTTCCTCTCCCCCTTCCTCATTTACATACACTCACACCATGAGAGAGAGAGAGAGAGAGAGAGAGAGAGAGAGAGAGAGAGAGAACATGCCTAAGTGAGTTGTGTATGTATGTACGTTGTTTACCCCATGCGTGCGTGTGGGTATATAGACGTAGGAGTTTATATGGAAATATATGAGTGTACACAGGGTGTATAAATGAGTGTGTTTATGGTGTGTAGATGACATTAAACGATGGTGAATGAGCGAATGGACAGGAATACGGGAGAAGACGGAGACATTTATTGACACCTTGGAAAAAAGTTCCAACAGTTTTATATTATTTCCCATTAGGTCCAATTATATCAATGACCATTGGTCTGTCTGTGTGTCTATGACATCTCTCTCCATCAACACAGCGGTCTGAATGAAGTCACCATCCAGTGTGTGAGAGAGAGAGAGAGAGAGAATAGGATACAATGCTATTGGCACCGATAAAACAGGTTCCACTCCTGGTCGAAAGGTTAATGGTAGGAACAACGTGGAGAACATCGAATTCTAAAAGCAATTGGTCAGATGATAAACATTCCACCTGGGATAACATGGAGGAAAATGAACAGCTGGGTGTGGGTGGATGTGTGAGAGAGAGAGCGGGGGGGAGGGAGAGAGAGAAAGAGGGAGAGAGAGAAAGAGGGAGAGAGAGAGGAGAGAGAAAGAGAAAGAGGGAGGGAGAGAGAGAAAGAGGGAGAGAGAGAGAAAGAGGGAGGGAGAGAGAGAGAGAAGAGAGAGAGAGAGAGAAAGAGGGAGGGAGAGAGAGAAAGAGGGAAGAGAGAGAGAGAGGAGAGAGAAAGAGGGAGGGAGGGAGAGAGAGAGAGAGAGAGAGAGAGAGAGAAAGGGAGAGAGAGAGAGAGAGAGAGAGAGAGAGAGAGAGAGAGAGAGAGAGACTGTGGTTTGAAGAGCAAGATTTTGTTATACATCACAGTAATACTGAATTGAACAGATAACAGCATTAAAAGTACATGTGTCTGAGGAATACTCAGCCTGCCACTTCCACTCCAATATATTCTCCCAGACAATTCTGTTGATCTAACAAAGTGCATCTCAACGATTATTATTTTTTTTTTTTGCATCTGGACCCCTTCTGATCCCTATTTTAACTCCACTGGGCCCATTCAAAAATCCTATCATTCATTATATTTTGGTAATTAAACATAATTAGCAATTTATCTAAAATAATTGTTAAAACATTTTGTGTAATCTTTCTTTTATTTCTTTTACTCGTTCAGTCACTTGACCGCGGCCATGCTGGAGCACCACCATAAGCCTAGTACTTATTCTATCACACACATATACATTTTGCATGAGTCATATTTACCAATAATAATAATAACAATAATGATAATAATAATTATTTTGTAATTTGTATCAAAGTTTAATGACAGACTTTCATATTAATAAACAATTAATTAAAAAGTACACCACTCAATAATCACACACACTGTATTAATTATTATCATTATTATTATTATTATTATTATTATTATTGATTATTATTATTATTAATTATTATTATTATTAATTATTATTATTATTATCATTATTATTATATTATTATTATCATTATTATTATTGATTATTATTATTATTATTATTATTATTATTATCATTATATTATTATTATCATTATTATTATTATTATTATTATTATTATTATTATCAGACTCATCCTAACACTTGTTGTGGAGGAAAAACAGGGATAAATTAACAATAAAAATAAGTTTATCATTTTTAAGGCAAGTTTCAGAATAGCCTCTGAACATAACTGAAAAGGGGAGACTCTGCACTGAGAATTAGGGTCTAGTTTGCATATTCTTTTATTTGTTTCAGTCATTGGACTGCGGCCATGCTGGAGCACTGCCTTTAGTTAAACAAATCAACCCCAGGACTTATTCTTTGTAAGCCTACTACTTATTCTATCGGTCTCCTTTGCCGAACCGCTAAATTACGGAGACATAAACACACCAGCATTGGTTGTCAAGTGATGTTGGGGTACAAACACAGACACACAAACACATGCACATACATGTATATATGTATGTATAAACACACACATCACACACAACAGACTTTTTTCAGTTTCTGTCTACCAAATCCATTCACAAGGTTTTGGTCGGTCCAAGGCTATAGTAGAAGACACTTGCCCAAGGTGCCATGCAGTGGGACTGAATTCAGAACCATGTGGTTGGTAAGCAAGCTACTTACCACACACCCACTCCTGCGCCTATATATATATATATATATCTGCCAGATCAGATTGGAGTCTAGTGCAGCCATCTGGTTCCCCAGACCTCAGTCAAATTGACCAACCCATGCTAGCATTGAAAGCAGACATGATGATGCATGCGCACACACAAAGTCTGTAGTAAGTTTGTCATGTAAAGGCACCCATGCAGTGCCATGCAAAAACACTGAGCACACACTGTAAAGTGGTTGGCATCAAGAAGGGCCTCCAGCCGTCGAAACCACGCCAAATCTGATTGGAGTTTGGGGCATCTTGTCAGCTCTGGTGACACCATCCAATCCATAGCAGCATGGACAAGGTGTTAAATGATGACGATGACATAAGGTATGTAAGGTGGCGAGCAGGCAGAATCGTTAGCACGCTGGGCGAAATGCTTAGCAGTATTTCGTCTGCGTTACGTTGTGAATTCAAATTCTGCCAAGGTCGACTTTGCCTTTCATCCTTTCGGGGTCGATAAATTAAGTACCAGTTACGCACTGGGGTCGATGTAATCGTCTTAATACCTATGTCTGTCCTTGTTTGTCCCCTCTGCATTTAGCCCCTTGTGGGTAATAAAGAAATAGGTATGTAATAATATATATTAACTTATGACTGTAGGCCCCTTTGAATTACCGTTACAATCCCTCCAAAGGATTCCCACACACACATTCCCCACTAGCAAAAGTACCAGCTGACTGTGGGATCAAACCTGAGGCATCCTAATTCTAAAGCAAACTTCCCAGACCCTTGACCAGGCATAATGTATCTAGGATTACAAAGTCCAATATGTCTCTTTGAGGGAGAAATTGCTATTTTTACAAGTACAAAGCCAATGGATCAAGTAAGGGCTTCTTCGTTAGATTGTTGTAGTGTTTTTGTTGTTGTTATCATTGTTTGGTCCCATGCAAGCTATAATTGGGGAATCATTAATCAAAAGAATGTGACTAATTAATCATTCTCATGCAACACTTAAAGATCACAGATTTATGATAAATCGTGCCAGTCCAAACCGAAACCATTTCTATCTTGTTTGGAAGTAAATGAGGAATAATCACAACATTGGATGGGAATTTAGTAAATTTTGATGCTTTTTAATCATCATCATCGTTTAACGTCCGCTTTCCATGCTAGCATGGGTTGGACGGTTCGACCGGGGTCTGGGGAGCCAGGAGGCTGCACCAGGCCCAGTCTGATCTGGCAGTGTTTCTACAGCTGGATGCCCTTCCTAACGCCAACCACTCTGTGAGTGTAGTGGGTGTTTTTTACGTGCCACCAGCACAGGTGCCAGGCGAGGCTGGCAACGGCCACGATCGGTTGGTGCTTTTTACATGCCACCATAATTTTAATTCAATAAAATTTTATCTGCATAAGAAAGATTCTTTAGTTTCTGTTACCAGTTGCATAAAAAAGAATTTACAGCAGGTATGTCAGTCATGCTCAGTCCCATAATGCACTGGAGTCATAAGGCTTTCACCCTCAAGTAATATGTACATCAGATCTCTGATATAGGTTAGTCTAACTGACATAGCCTGCTCAATTCATTTCTCTCTTATCAATATACTACAAGATCTTAGTTACACCCCACAAAATCTTAACAGTTAGTTATATACCACAAAACTGTCAGTTATATCACACTTGATTCCCCAGAATCTTCCAGCTTTATCTCACAGAATCTCCCAGATAAACCCTTCAATATCTCTCAACAAGATCCTGCACAGCCTCTTGGTTGATATCTAAAGGGGGGGGGAGTAGTTGAATCTAATACTTATTAGTTAAAAAAACACCCATCATTTGAACAGTGCTGACACTGACTACTTCCCACGGTCGTATTATTTACAATGAAGTGGTGAGGGACTGGGGGGCGGGGGGACAACCATTTGATTGAGCCACGTTCAATTTGAGGCTAGGTGGACAAGAAAAATGGTGAAAACAGATCTTAGGATACTGAGCCTCACACCTGCGATGATGTGGGACTGAGATGGATGAGAGATATGTTAAATAGCACACCTATTCAACCCATGCCACAGTGGGAAAACAGTCACTAGAACAACTCTCTTTCTCTCTCTCATATACATATATATATATACATATCTTTACTCTTTTACTTGTTTCAGTCATTTGACTGCGGCCATGCTGGAGCACCGCCTTTAGTCGAGCAAATTGACCCCTGGACTTATTCTTTGTAAGCCCAGTACTTATTCTATCGGTCTCTTCTGCCAAACCGCTAAGTGACGGGGATGTAAACACACCAGCATCGGTTGTCAAGCAATGCTAGGGAGACAAACACAGACACACAAACAAATACACACACATGCATATATATATATATATATATATATATATATATATTATATATATATATACATATATACGACAGACTTCTTTCAGTTTCCGTCTACCAAATCCACTCACAAGGCATTGGTCGGCCCGGAGCTATAGCAGAAGACACTTGCCTAAGATGCCACGCAGTGGGACTGAACCCGGAACCATGTGATTGGTTAGCAAGCTACTTACCACACAGCCACTCCTGTGCCTATATATATATACACACACACACACACACACACACACACACACACAGAAACACATGTATGAGAGTACACCATGCTTTATATACACATGTATACACACACCTAATATACATCTACACACACATACATAATATATATATATATTCCAGCCCTCACCCACCCCACACTGTAGCGCCACTTACGACTTCTTTGATGATTAAATGCTAATTATTTCCATTTATAAATGACATACTGACAAAAAGACAACTTTTTTTTACTTTTTTAAACGACAAAAGTTTAAAGAGGGAAATTTTAATTAACATAATGCAATTAAAGACAGCATCAATAACAACACAAACATCAACTTCATCTAATTGAAGAATATTTCCTCCCCTACAAACCATTTCCAACAAAATAGAATCTGCGGATCAAAGACGGAGAAGAATATAAGGATGTGGCACCGATTCTAAGGAGGGGATATGAAATTTCTCAAAACAGAATCGCATCCACTATGGCATTATTGAATCTCAGAAGATCGTCCCAGTTTTTTACAACAATTTACTCAATTTCTGGGGTGTTTTTCGATTAATACTGAGGAAGGCAAAGTGGTTGAGTTCCTTTTGAGCGCTGGGCCTCACAGAGGCAATGACCGAGACCTTTGGCATTATGTCATGCTTGAGAAGAAGACCCATCAAGCCAAGTAAAATCACAGCCGTGGCAGATACTGGTGTCACACAAATGGCACATGTGCCAGTGACACATAAAAGCACCCATTACACTCCCAGAATGGTTGGTGTAAGGAAGGGGCATCCACCTATAGAAAACCATGTCAAATCAGACTGGTGCAGCCTCTCAGCTTACCGGCTCTGGTCAAACCGTCCAACCCATGCCAGCATGGACAACGGACATTAAATGATGATGATGATGAAGACATGTGGAATCATGTCTTCATAGACAGACAGAAAAACGGTAATTCTAATGCAGAAGTGTCTTGTTGCAATTGTTGTTGTTTAGCCCCGGATCAGTCCTGATCATGCAGACAATCCATCTGTGACCAAGCCACCTATTATGCAGCTGATCTTTAAGGCTTCATCACCTCATCAGTCCATCCGCTTTACATCATCACTGAGTGCGATTCGAGAGAGACTGACTGCTGTTTTTAGCAGGTAGGGCAATGATAGAGAAACTCTCAGATGTTCTTGTTGTTGTTGTTATTGTTGCTGTTGTAGTTACTACTGGTTACAGCATGGGGGGGGGGTAGAAAGTGAGAGAAAGGTGTTTCCCCCACCGGCACCACCAACCCACCGCCATTCTTACCTACTGCCCCTTGTTGCTATGGAGACAAGCTATCTATTAATAACAAGGAAGACAGAAGCTGATGAGTTGTTCAGTGTGGTAATAGTGTGTGTGTGTGTGTGTGTGTGAGAGTATGTGTGTGTGTGTGTGTGAGTGTGTGTATGTGTGTGTGTGTGAGTGTGTGTATGTGTGTGTGTGTGTGAGTGTGTGTGTGTGTGTGTGAGTGTGTGTGAGTGTGTGTATGTGTGTGTGTGTGTGTATGTGTGCGTGTGTGTGTGCGTATGTGTGTGTGTGTGAGCAAGTACATACACACGTGTATTTATAAACATATCTGGATGCGCATGCATGCATGTGTGTACGTATGAGAACGTGTGTGTGTGTGTGTGTGTGTGTGTGTGTGTGTGGTGTGTGTGTGTGAATGTTGATTGCTTTGATCAAAGCCTGACAGCTCCCTTATGAACATCCACCCCTCATCTCTCACTCCCCCCCCACACACAGACGGGATGGGGGGGAGAGACTGGAGGTATGAGTATGTGTAGGGGGGTGGGGGGTAATAGAGTGAGGTGAACTGGGGAGGAGAAGTTAAAGTGCCAGGAATTAGGGAGGGGAAACCGACTGTTGCTATTGGATACCACCACCACCACTACTACTACCACTAATATTTTGTAAGGCGGCAAGCTGGCAGAAACGTTAGCACGCCAGGCGAAATGCTTAGCAGTATTTCGTCTGTCGTTACATTCTGAGTTCAAATTCCGCCGAGGTTGACTTTGCCTTTCATTCTTTCAGGGTCAATTAAATAAGTACCAGTTACGCACTGGGGTCGATATAATCGACTTAATCCATTTGTCTGTCCTTGTTTGTCCTCTCTGTGTTTAGTCCCTTGTGGGTAGTAAAGAAATAAATATTATGTGGTGAATATGTGTGTGTGCATCTTGGTGGTGGTGGCAGTGATAATCATCACCAAAATCCAAAGATAAGACAGCAGTAGATAAGAGAGAAGCAGGTTCTTGCCCTCCTCTTTCCATTTGGTTTAAACAATTAACTCCTCTCACTTGCAATGTCCTTCAGCACACTCCACCATTATTGTCCTCTCGATGTCTCAGCCCCGTTTTCCAGCCATCAGCTTCTGATACACCATAATAAACAGTACCTTGATAAGCAGTGTTAACAGTACCCCAAGCACACCTTAACCCTTTCATTACCAACCCGGCTGAAACCGGCTCTGGTTCTATAGTAGGAATGTCTTGTTTTCATAAATTTTGAATTAAAATCTTCCACCAAACCTTAGTCACAGTTTATGTTCCTAAAACTAGCTGAATGATAACGAAGTTATTTAACTAAATTCTTTGTCATATTTAAAGTAACTGAAAGAAACACAGAACATCTCAAAATAAATACAGTAACGAAAGGGTTAAAACAGTACCTCGACACACCTTAAATTAAGAGAGATAATTAGTATCTGTACTGGAACTCAGCACCCAGAACACACACAAAAAAAAAAATCAAACAGAAACAACCAAAAACTGAGAGGGGGGCCTCAGGAATTGTTAATTTGCAATTAATACCAATATTCCATGACCACCACTATCAAGTTGATTGGGAATCATTGAGCCTTGTTGAGACATCGGCACCATCATTATCATCATTGTCCCCTTGAGATGTTTTGATCGAATTCATACTGTTCTTCATCAAAATCTTATTCCATTCGATGGTACCTATTGGTGATAAACAATCCAGGGTACCTTTTGGAATCTCTGGCCCCTCTCTTTGGCGCTTCTACAACGGCGCTTAAGGTGGTTCGGTCATGCGGCCCAGCGTCCAGAGGGTGAGCTGATTCGCGATGTCTTCCTCCCACCTCCACTTCCCAGCTGGCACAAACACACGGGGGGGGGGGGCAGCTGAAGACCTGGGCAACAACGATAAAGGAGGACCTTTCCGAACTATCAGGTCTGCGCAGATGGAACCGCGAATGGCTCGCTGTCTCCAGTGACCTCGCATGGGACCGTCAAGCGTGGGCTGCCATGGTTCGTGATGCTGTCAGGACCAGAGAAGAAGCCGGCTCAACCTGCCCTGGGTGAACGCCGTCACAAGTACAAGTAAGTAGGGTACCTTTTGTGTTGTAAACAGACAGACACTGGAAGGGTTCAGCTGTGATCCAGGCTCCAGAGATGAAAAATTGGGAAGAGAAAAAAACACTTAAAAACAACACCTGAAACAGCAGACATTTGTAAACTGTGTAATCCAACCCTGAAGACCTATCTGCATTCTGATTGGTCGATCTAGTTTCACTTTGACCAGATTTTAACATGGGGCTTATCAATCCCTGTTAAATTGAGAAACTGACTGAGTGTAAGGTCTAAAATTCCTGGAATACACTCTGAGACCATTTTATTGTTGTCCCCACTGGAACAAAAGAAGGTATAGTTTCGTCATGAATACTAAGGCTCATAGGATTGGTCCCATGGTGTAATAAGCAACTGAGGTTGCAACACCCCACCACCACTTCACACACACACTTTCTGAACAGAATGCTGAATCATCCCAGGGTTAAATTCCCGGATATTGTTAGAAACTAATTTTTGTCAGCTGAGGAGACTGGAACAGCATAAAAATGAAGGTGTTTTGCTCAAAAAACACAACACTGCCTTGTTCAGAAATCGAAACCACAATCTTCTAACCACTAAGCCATCGCATACCTTCGTGGAGGTACGTGGCCCGAGTGGAAAGACAGGTAGACACATGCCACTAAAGTCAGCCTCCCTCCATGTGACCAATAAATATAGTTTTAAATCGACCCCTAGGGGGTAGGAAAGATAAATTTAGCTTGCAACAGATTTGATCTGGGGGATGTAAAGAAAAAAAAAAAAAAGGGAGTTGATGTCAGTACAGGAGGAGAAGGTGGAGGAAGAAGGAGAAGAAGGAAGGAGGAGAACAACAACAACAACAACAGTGTGATTAACAGATGTTAGGAATGTGGATGGCACTGAAGGAATGGTAGAAAAGACCAAAGACTTTTCAGAGATGTTGTGGTACAGGGACAGGCTTAAGTATAATCCCATACTACCACCACTACCACTACTGTTGCTGCTGCTGCTGCTGCTGCTGCTGCTGCTACTGCTACTACTACTACTACTACTACCACTACTACTGTTGCTGCTACGATTTTCATCAACACTCAGACATCACTCCTCAACATTAACCCCTCACCACCACCACCGATACGCATGTATCCCACAATCCCCTTCTCTTCCATCTTGCTGCACCACCATCGCACCCTCATCTGCTCCCCCCCTTAACCCCGCTCCCCACCCCACACACAGTCAACACGTTACCTCCAGACATCCAACCGTCCCCCTCTTTCTTACCCCCCCCCCCGCATCTTTCAAGTCTCCTCCAATTCATCACCACCGCCACCATATGCACCCCATCCACCCACCCCTGTCACCCTGTGAACCACACATTAATAATAACCAGTACAGCACACCACCACCACCACCACATCCTGAAACCTACTATCCACCCCCTCCTCCTCTCTTTTTGCAAAAGCTGATAAATTAGTCACTCCCTGGTGGAACCGAGGGGAGGGGGGAGGGTTTGGAAGTGGTGGTGGGGGGTGGAGGGGGCTCAATCTTATTTTAATGTATGCATTATATAAAAATAGAGAGCTTAGGTGAGATGGTGGTGGTGGTAGTATGAGGTGCGCCAATGTGTGTGTGTGCATATGTGGGGGAGAGGTTGCAGTAGGAGTCGTGTTGATGTCAGTATTTAGCTCATTCCCTGATCCAATGCACTCCAGCCGTGACCATCCCATCAAACAATGTATCCCATAACAGAATGTCTGACATTACATTACACAGTTACGTTGTTGCTCTGGCTGATTAACCCCAGGTTAGCAGCACTACTATGATCAAACACGCTCCAGTCATGACCATCCTGTCTGTTTTGTAGGTAGCGAGAAGCCAGGACCTTATCCAAGGTGTGATGTGAGGGAGATTAAGCTGTTGTTTCTAACAGATATGATGACCACCACAAGGAGGGTTTCAGTAGAGTAGATAGTATAGTTGTTTTGGGGTCAGGGGAGCCGTATTCCAAACGATCTATGGTTAGAGACAATCCAACCACGACCATCCTGCCATAGCTCATACTACAAGAAGTTGTCATTCTCTTGTTTTCTACATTTGATTGGGAAGAGATTTGACTTCTATTTCTTGTAGGCCAAATAACCACATAAGGGCTTTTTTATTGATTGGTGTGTGTGTGTGTGTGAGTGTGTGCGTGTGTGCATGCAAGATGGTGATGATTGTTGACGATGATGATGGTGTTTGATCTCCTCTTCCTCTCTCTCTCTCTCTCTGTCAGTCACAAATGAATTGCAATGTTATCATTTTAAGGGTCCTGTCAATTTTTCCAAATTATTAGCAATAATAATAATAATAACAACAAGAGCATTCAGAGAGCGTAAACCTCTGCCAAGGCAATACCAGCACCTTCTCAACGATTAGCCAGAGACGATTTTTAAAATGAGAATATCTGAAATAAACTCGATTGCTCTCACAAACGAGAAAACTAAAAATGAACCCGACCGCTCTCAAAAATTAAGTAAACAAAAAAAACAGGAAAAATAATCCAGAATCCTTGTCCGGTACCGAAGTGATCCCAGAATTTAACCAGTTCGTGCCAGTCACAAGGACCAACACCCCTGAAAGTTTCATGCAAATCCATCCAATGGTTCTTGAGATATCTTGTCCACAGACAAACAAACAAATATGACTGAAAACAATACCTCCCCCTTCGCTAAGCTGGAGGTAATATTAAAAAGGAGGAGGATGGTTTCAAATTTTGGAACAAGGCCAGCAATTGCAAGGGTGAGGATAAATTGATTATACTGACCCCCCAGTGCTCAACTGGTACTTATTTCATTGACCCCTAAAAGGACGACAGGCAACCCCAGTAGAATTTGAACACAGAATGTAAAGCCAGACATTTTGCGTGTAGTGATTCTGCCAGTTAGCTGCCTTTTAGCAACAATAATAATAATAATAATAATAATAATAATAAAATAACCTTTTTACCCCACTCTGCTCCTGCCCTCCAAAAGGTCAACTGCTGTGACCTTTATAATACCCCACCTCCCCACTAAATGTCTCCTCACATCTTCACCATGGCTGATGGAATATATGGAACCCCAGCCACAAGTAATGAATACAACAGACATAACTTGGGAGAGATGGTGGGGAGGAGACGGGGTGGTGTATGATGATAGCACACAGCAGGGAATGACATATCCCTGTATATGCGTATTTATATACATACACATATATATACGCATATACAGGAATATATTATATAGACGCACACATACATACATAATACATACATACATACACTATACTATGCTATTGAAGGTATGCCATTTATCTGTGAGCGTAAACTTTAGTGAGCCATCCTTCTTCAATGGCAACCTAATGTCATGCTACGCAGGATGCACCAAGCTTCAGTTTTCTTATTTGAGAAACACCAACAATATCAAAAAGGTAGGGGCTACAGCAGTCCAGCATAGAAAGACAGACATCCTGCTTGGAACCCTATTTGCCAATAACAGACGCTTAGTGATTGACAGCTTTGAAATGCTTCAAGTTTAGAGGCAGAAAGAGGTGAAGGGTCACTAGAAGGAACAAAATACCTAGGTCCGAGATGGCGAGCTGGCAGAAACGTTAGCACGTTGGGCGAAATGCTTATCGGTATTTCATCTGCTGTTATGTTCCGAGTTCAAATTCCACCAAGGTCAACTTTGCCTTTCGTCCTTTCGGAGTCGATAAATTAAGTACCAGTTACCCACTGGGGTCGATGTAATTGACTTAATCCCTTTGTCTGTCCTTATTTGTCTCCTCTATGTTTAGCCCCTTGTGGGCAATAAACAAATAAGATATCTGAGTTCATCCTTTCGGGGTCGATTAAATAAGTACCAGTTATGCACTGGGGTCAATGTAATTGACTTAATCCGTTTGTCTGTTCTTGTTTGTCCCCTCTATGTTTAGCCCCTTGTGGGTAATAGAAAAATAAGATACCTGGGCCCATCCAGGATGTCATAGGCACCATCAGTGACCTGGACAGTCGATGAGGGCTGTCACCGAGTAACAAAGCAGTAGAGTTTACTTTTGAATTTGTGTTGAATGGGAATCTTCATCAATTAATGTCCGTTTTCCATGCTGGCATGGGTTGGACGGTTTGACCAGAGCAGGTACGGCCGGAACTGCACCAGGCTCCATCGTCTGATTTGGTATGGTTTCTATGGCTGGATACCCTTCCTAATGCCAACCATTTCAGAGAATATCCTAGGTGCTTTTTACGTGACACCGGCATTGACAGGGTCACCGAGCAACTTACAAGACAAAACTCCTTGGCTGAACAGATACAACTGGTATGTGAGGATAATGCATGTCTGTCTATATTTAGTGAGAACTGAGAAAATCAGAAAATGAAGATATAGCAGATTGCATTGCACTGACCCCAAAAGGGCACAACCAGCCTACCGTCATCTTTGTTGATCCTAGAGATTGAGTCTTGCATCATGCTACCTCACATCTTCCGGTAGGGCCTCAGGATCAATTTGGCCACTGACTACATCAGTGCTGGTTTCGATGGTCAAGCCCTTGATCAAGGAGGTGACCAAATGGAGGACCCTGAATCAAGGGTGTGGTCTAAGAGAGGCAACTGAATCAAAGGGTGGCCCAGGGGAAGCTGTTTGTGTTTCAGCACAATCTCCTTCTACCAGCCCATGTTCCTCGTGATCCAGAAATAATTGGTCAAGAATTGTCTGCAATCATGTCACTGCCAACACGTGCTCCCACCCCCCACCCCACTTCTGTTTTTTACTCTTTGGACTGCTACAGCTGGGGCTATGCCAAGAAAGAGAACAACCTTACATACCAAAGACTATTTGAGGATGTGTTGGGTAACAGGACATATCTAGCACGCAGTTACAGTTGTGTCCACTGATGAGGACTGGTGGGGCCATCATTGAGGGCAGTTCTATTAATAACCAGTTCTTTATGATATTTAACCCTTTCGTTACTGGATATATTTTGAGATGCTCTGTGTTTCTTTCAATTAGTTTTAAATATAACAAAGAATTTAGTAAAATAACTCAGTCATCATTAAGCTAGTGTTGGGAACATAAATTGTGACTAAAGTTTGGTGGAGGGTTTTGATTCAAAACTTTTGAAAACAAGACATTTTACCACAGAGCCAGAGGTGGTTTCAGCCGGGTTGGTAACGAAAGGGTTAATGGAATCTGCGCACCATTTTCTGAAAATATCTTTGTTTTCTCTTTCTATTACCTTTGGTTCTATTTCCATTTCATTTTATTCTAAATTATCTATACACCACGTGTGTGTGTGTGTGTGTGTACGCATGTGTGTTGTATGTGTATGCATGCATCAGTTGGTTTACCTATGTAAATATGAATCACAAACCTGTGTGTGTATGTGTGTGTGTGATGAGAATCATCAGGAATGTTGAATTAAATGGGAGGAGGAGAAAGAGGAGATAATAGGGGTAAATAAGAGAGGAGGAGGAGTTGATAGGGAGGAGTAGCTACAGAAGAGAGGAGGAGGAGTAGCTAGATAAAGGAGGGATGAGTAGGTAAATAATGATTTGACCCAAGTTTAAGGAAGTTCCCCAGAGAAAATTCCCTATTTTTTTTTTTTTGTGGGACGAGGGAATTTAGGTCAGTATGGATTTTAGGGAGCTGTTTTAAGATGGATGACCTGATTTCCCCAGCACTGGAGGAGGGAGAAGGGCTACATATATATAAATATATACCTTTGGAATTTAGGGTAGATTTTGTAGGGTAGGGACTCTGAGTGAATGAGGGTTGGGGGTGAGATGAAATGAGGGTGATAGAGACAGGGTATTCCTAAAATAGAGATCAAAAACCATTCCCAGACTGGGGGGGGGGAGCCACCACTTAAAGAGTGCATGGAGATTTGAAGGTGTTAAGGGAATGTGGATGAGTCTCACCCCCACCCCACACACACTCTTTCTCTCTCTCCCAGCTGCCAAGGACCACACAAGACATTCCAACCCAGTAGAGGCAATATTTCAGGGTTCAAGTGGAGGGAGCTACTGATATTGTACAAGGGACCAATTCGATCAGTTGCTGGAGATAATTATTAATTACCGTATTTTAACGTGTATAAGGAACCCTTTTTTGACAAAAAATAGGTTAAAAAATATGGGAGTTTCTTATACATAGATACTATTATAGACATAAATTACTTAATTCCTCAAACTTTGAATCACCATGACTTATAAGATGAAAAACCTCAGGCCAACACCCAACAGGTTGCAACGTCCTATATATATATATATATATATATATATATATATATATATATATATATAGGATGTTGCAACCTGTGTCCTTGTTCGTCTCCAGTCCTACCTTAATTTACTCGTTTGCCACCACAACCTCGTTTAGGCTTAGCAGCCCTTCCTGTTTGGTTACACTGTCCTGTTTGTGTTACCTATTTTGACCCTCCACAAAATCTCAAATTTTATCATCTTTGAACACTATATCCATCATTTAATTACCTTATTGACCTTCACAATGTTCAAGTAACCAGAAAATAGAGCTGTTATTAACCCGAGTACACAACTGGTATTGCTGTTAGTCAATATACCTCCTCTTAAACCTGGGCCTTCAAAATTCCATCCCTTAAACCTGAGCTTTGAATATCCCTTCCCTTAAACCTAGGCCTCCAATATCCCGTCCATCCCTTAAGACTGTAATGTTATGCTAAGGTTTAACCGGTTGTAGTGGTCAAGAAACGTGAATCTTAAAACAAGCTACAATTCAAGTATTCCATCCACCCAATGGTACCTTAAATTAAGGTACACACCAAATATTCCCTCTATGGTACCCCAAAATCCATTTAGAGTATAATATTTGAAGAGCTTACTTTCAAAACCAGATCTATGCATCAGAATGACTTTTGAGTAATTGCTTAAAACAACAACTTGAATATGTCTGATTTTGACTAAGATTCACCTCCTGTCTTTATGGCATCGACCCCAGTTTGACTGCAAAACATTCCACGTGGATAAGGCGGCGAGCTGGCAGAATCATTAGCATGCCAGGCGAAATGCTTAGCGGTATTTCGTCTGCTGTTACATTCTGAGTTCAAATTCTGCCGAGGTCAACTTTGCCTTTCATCCTTTCGACGCCGATAAATTAAGTACCAGTTACGCACTGGGATCGATATAATCGACTTAACCCGTTTGTCTGTCCTTGTTTGTCCTCTCTGTGTTTAGCCCCTTGTGGGTAGTAAAGCAAAAAAAAAACATTCCACTTGGAACGTAAAAAGCACCATCTGATTTTGGCTGTTGCCAGCCTCCTCCTAGACCCTGTGCCGGTGGCACGTAAAAAGCACCCACTACACTCAGGGAGTGGTTGGCGTTAGGAAGGGCATCCAGCTGTAGAAACTCTGCAAGATCAGACAGGAGCCTGGTGCAGCTTCTTGGCTTCCCAGACCCTGGTCGAACTGTCCAACCCATGCTAGCATGGAAAACGGGCGTTAAACGATGATGACGACGCTGATGATGTGTGTGAAGTCAGCAGCTTGCAGATTGTGCATTAATGGTTATCAGAAAATCGTCCAAATATGCAATGGAATCGGTTCTGAAAGTAAGCTTTTTCTTTCTTGTGGAATTGATGGAAACTTATCAGTTTAAAGATGAATTAGAAAAATAAAGTCTGAGGGTTTTTTTAATGAGTTTTTCTATTTCCAAACATTGTCCGGGTTCCATCAGACGACACAGGGGGACCAAGAGCCCCAAACGAAAAAACAAAGGCGGCTACTCACCATCAAATTTATTTGTTCTCGATGTGAATAAAGACCGAAGCGGCTCGATAGCTTTGTGCTGGAGTGTTTGGTATTCTTTGGCACTCAGCTCCACCAGCTGACTCTCCATTCCCTTTGTACAGCAGGTAAGTCCTCCTGACGAGCACAACTGGCCAGCATCACCTGAAACAGGTAAAACAAGATGCAATAAGAAAACAACATCTACTCAGATATTGGAAAACTTACAATATATATATGTGTGTGTGTGTGTGAACAAAATAATGCAAAGCAAAGACAAGAGTACACAATAGGAAGGGTTAATTAAAAACAAAGTCCTACTAACGGATTAATTAAAAATAAGGTCATGGCCCATGAGTAAATGGATGAACATCACAACTTTGTTCTCCTGCCTTTAAAATATGAAACTGTGTGTGTGTGTGTTTGTGTAATATATTTTTTATTCTTTTCTCAAATGATCAACAGACCAATTGAATAAACCAATCAGTAACAAACCTATAATGATTACTGGAAACAGCTGTAAGGCAAATTTACTTCATTAAAGGAAAAATATGTTATGTGTGTGTGTGTGTATCTGTAAATGTAATGTGTGACAATTATACTATGAAAAATAGTATTTTTCCGATGGCCGGATAACTGAAGAGATGGCGGCATGGATATCCACCTCGGCATCCAAAACTCAGAGTTTCATCTTGGCTATCGAATAATTGTCACATATTACATTTACAGATAAATTCCTCCATTTACATAACATTGAGGTCTCTCTCATTCTTTTATTGTCTTACCATTTTTATCAGTATGTATATCAGTCTTTCAAAATGTGACCTCATGTGCACCGTTGGCAATTTTTTTCCTCTGTCTTCCCTTCTCTGGATCTTTCCTTCTCCTATGTTTCCGACGAAGAGCTCCGCTCGAAATGTTAAACCCTCCTTCTTCCCTTCTTTCCTTCGCGTCCAATAATACTATATTTGTTCCATGTCCTCGCGTTGTTGTGGTTTTTTTTTGTGCTTTCTTGTATGGATTAACTCGTATATACATATATATATAGATAGAGAGAGAGAGAGAGAGAGAGAGAGAGAGAGAGAGAAAGAGACAGACAGACAGATATTATGTTTCAATGTAGTTAGTTATTAGTTTGATAGAAGGGTGAAGTGTGAAGGAAAAGAAAGCAAAAAGAAGAGCATGAGAAGAGAAAAGGGGAGAAAGAGAGAGAGAGAGAGAGAGAGAGAGAGCAAGAGAAAGGAGGGGTGGGTGGGTGGTAACAAAGCAACAAACAAGCTGAGGAAGGTGGAAAGTTCAATGTTGAACTTTGACCCAATTCACAACAGGGTCCCTTGTGATGATGATGATACTTATGTCTATCCACCCCACCCCACCCCCCAACTCCCTATTCTACAACTGTAACAGGGGACAGCAGAGGTTGCAGACCAGACTAGAATTAGCGGGAGGAGGAGAAGAATATATATATATATATAATATAATCAATGTTACAGCAGCAGCAGCAGTAGTAGTAGTAGTAGTAAAATAGTAGGGGACAATAGTAGTAACAGAGCTACTAAGAAAAAGGGACAAAGTGAAGTGGTGGTGGTATCCCCCCCCCCGCCCCCCAGTCAGAAGATATTAATTCACTATTAGTAAGCTATAAAAAAAAGGGGGTCTTTCAGTGTGAATTTATGCCTCTTCTGTCTATTATAACACATATTGCTTTATCCCCTAACAATCTGCTAATGTCTCCCGTATCCCAAACTCCATGTAATCCCACCACCACCACTGATCCTTCCCCCTTGTTTTGTGGGCACCGTTTACCATCTGTGGGCCCTTGAAATCCTTATTATGCTGGACCCAGGCGGAATTTTGCCTGTCTTTACGTTCTGAGTTCGAATTCCGCCGAAATCGACTTTGCCTTTCATCCTTTCGGGGTGGATAAATTAAGTACCAGTTGCATACTGGGGTCAATACAATCGACTTTACTCCATCCCTGAACGTGCTGGCGTTGTGCCAAAATTTGAAACCATCATCATCATTATTATTATTATTATTAAGGCGGCGAGGTGTCAGAATCGTTAGCACACTGGGTGAAATTGCTTATCAGTATTTCGTCTGTCTTTACGTTCTGGGTTCAAATGCTGCCAGGGTCAACTTTGCCTTTCATCCTTTTGGGGGTCAATGAAATAAATACCAATTATTTACTGGTGTCAATGTAATCAACTACCCCCTTCCCTAAAGAATATTACAGAGTAATATGGAAAAACCAAAGAGCAAAACGGGCCTCCAACTTTTCTAAGAAAAGCATAGCTGGATAAAAACTTGGCTCCTGGGACTATCCACTATCTATTCAACCAAAGGAAGTACATTTATCATCTGGAATGATGTAAAAGAAATGCTGATGACTGACTATATTCATTAATTAACTGCATTGAATAATTAATTTCATCAATAGGCACAGGAGTGGCTGTGTGGTAGGTAGCTTGTTTACCAACCACATGGTTCCGGGTTCAGTCCCACTGCGTGGCACCTTGGGCAAGTGTCTTCTACTATAGTCTCGGGCTGACCAAAGCCTTGTGAGAGGATTTGGTAGACGGAAACTGAAAGAAGCCTGTCGTATATATGTATATATATATATATGTATGTGCGTGTGTGTTTGTG